>NW_026290988.1:280000-294481 GCF_023373465.1 Oncorhynchus keta
TATATCTATATAGGTATGTGTATGTATATATGTATATCTATATAGGTATGTAAATGTATATATGTGTATATGTATATCTATATAGGTATGTGTAGGTATATATGTGTATATATAGGTATAGGTATGTATATATGTGTATATGTATGCATGCGTGTATGTATATGGTTATATATTTACCCCAAAAATATGGGGGATTGGAAATGATGCAGACAATTATATTGGAAGCAACATTCTGTCCTCTATATTAAGCAGATCCCCCCTGACCCCCTTAAATAAATAAATAAATCATGTGGGTAAAACAAAGCTCAAGTTAAAAGTACGTATCTCAGAGCATTGTAGCACCATTAGGTGCAAAAACTCGACTTACCCAGTTGCGGCCCACGTTTTGGAAGCAAACCACTCGATTTCGTCTCTACGTTATATTGGCATCGAACATGTCACCCTCCCCAGGAGAGGGGGTGACCTCGACAATTTATTATTAAAACCAGAGGCTGCCTGGATCTTTTAATTTAAAAACCTTTGCTCCCTCCCGTCTCAACGTAGACTTTGATCTGAAGCCATTCATGTGTTTAGTGTGTTTTTGCGTTTCATTGTAAATGCTTGTAGGCGAATTGTATCTATGATCGTACGCTATTCATTTATGTTTTTTTTGTATGCTATTTTAATATCTGAGAATGAACCAATGAGATCAGGCCACACCTGGCCATGATTACAGACACCTGTGTGTTTCCTTTTGACACTTTATAAACGAGTCACCCCGCAGTGTTTGTCATTATACCCTGATGAAGACAGCTTGTCTGTAGAAAACGTTGGACGTTTTTTGCGTCTGAGCTCCTAGAGTGTGCGGCTGTCCTTTATTTTTTTAGGTGTTCTACTCCGCTAGCCGGCACCTCGCTTAAATTGGTGAGGGTTTCTTCCACCTTTACATATCATTACGTACCTCCCCTTCCTGCCCAGACAAGTCTGTTTTACATATCAGTATGTACCTCCCTCCCCTTCCTGCCCAGACAAGTCTGTTTTACATATCAGTATGTACCTCCCTCCCCTTCCTGCCCAGACAAGTCTGTTTGACATATCATTACGTACCTCCCCTCCCCTTCCTGCCCAGACAAGTCTGTTTTACAAATCATTACGTACCTCCCCTCCCCTTCCTGCCCAGACAAGTCTGTTATACATATCATTACGTACCTCCCCCCTTCCTGCCCAGACAAGTCTGTTTTACATATCATTACGTACCTCCCCTCCCCTTCCTGCCCAGACAAGTCTGTTTTACATATCATTACGTACCTCCCCTCCCCTTCCTGCCCAGACAAGTCTGTTTACATATCATTACGTACCTCCCCTTCCTGCCCAGACAAGTCTGTTTACATATCATTACGTACCTCCCCTTCCTGCCCAGACAAGTCTGTTTTACATATCATTACGTACCTCCCCTCCCCTTCCTGCCCAGACAAGTCTGTTTACAGTCTTCCTGCCCAGACAAGTCTGTTTTACATATCATTACGTACCTCCCTCCCCTTCCTGCCCAGACAAGTCTGTTTTACATACCTCCCCTTCCTGCCCAGACAAGTCTGTTTTACATATCATTACGTACCTCCCCTCCCCCCTTCCTGCCCAGACAAGTCTGTTTACAGATCATTACGTACCTCCCCTTCCTGCCCAGACAAGTCTGTTTTACATATCATTACGTACCTCCTCCCCTTCCTGCCCAGACAAGTCTGTTTTACATATCATTACGTACCTCCCCCCTTCCTGCCCAGACAAGTCTGTTTACATATCATTACGTACCTCCCCTTCCTGCCCAGACAAGTCTGTTTTACATATCATTACGTACCTCCCCTTCCTGCCCAGACAAGTCTGTTTACATATCATTACGTACCTCCCCTCCCCTTCCTGCCCAGACAAGTCTGTTTACATATCATTACGTACCTCCCCTTCCTGCCCAGACAAGTCTGTTTACATATCATTACGTACCTCCCCTTCCTGCCCAGACAAGTCTGTTTTACATATCATTACGTACCTCCCCTCCCCTTCCTGCCCAGACAAGTCTGTTTACATATCATTACGTACCTCCCCTCCCCTTCCTGCCCAGACAAGTCTGTTTACATATCATTACGTACCTCCCCTTCCTGCCCAGACAAGTCTGTTTTACATATCATTACGTACCTCCCCTTCCTGCCCAGACAAGTCTGTTTTACATATCATTACGTACCTCCCCTTCCTGCCCAGACAAGTCTGTTTTACATATCATTACGTACCTCCCCTTCCTGCCCAGACAAGTCTGTTTACATATCATTACGTACCTCCCCTCCCCTTCCTGCCCAGACAAGTCTGTTTACATATCATTACGTACCTCCCCTTCCTGCCCAGACAAGTCTGTTTTACATATCATTACGTACCTCCCCTTCCTGCCCAGACAAGTCTGTTTACATATCATTACGTACCTCCCCTTCCTGCCCAGACAAGTCTGTTTACATATCATTACGTACCTCCCCTTCCTGCCCAGACAAGTCTGTTTTACATATCATTACGTACCTCCCCTCCCATTCCTGCCCAGACAAGTCTGTTTACATATCATTACGTACCTCCCTCCTTCCTGCCCAGACAAGTCTGTTTACATATCATTACGTACCTCCCTCCTTCCTGCCCAGACAAGTCTGTTTTACATATCATTACACCTCCCCTTCCTGCCCAGACAAGTCTGTTTTACATATCATTACGTACCTCCCCTTCCTGCCCAGACAAGTCTGTTTTACATATCATTACGTACCTCCTCCTTCCTGCCCAGACAAGTCTGTTTTACATATCATTACGTACCTCCCCTTCCTCCCCAGACAAGTCTGTTTTACATATCATTACGTACCTCCCTCCCCTTCCTGCCCAGACAAGTCTGTTTTACATATCATTACGTACCTCCCTTCCTGCCCAGACAAGTCTGTTTTACATATCATTACGTACCTCCCTTCCTGCCCAGACAAGTCTGTTTTACATATCATTACGTACCTCCCCTTCCTGCCCAGACAAGTCTGTTTACATATCATTATACCTCCCCTTCCTGCCCAGACAAGTCTGTTTTATCATTACGTACCTCCTTCCTGCCCAGACAAGTCTGTTTTACATATCATTACGTACCTCCTCCCCTTCCTGCCCAGACAAGTCTGTTTTACATATCATTACGTACCTCCCCTCCCTTCCTGCCCAGACAAGTCTGTTTTACATATCATTACGTACCTCCCCTTCCTGCCCAGACAAGTCTGTTTTACATATCATTACGTACCTCCCCTTCCTGCCCAGACAAGTCTGTTTTACATATCATTACGTACCTCCCCTTCCTGCCCAGACAAGTCTGTTTTACATATCATTACGTACCTCCCCTTCCTGCCCAGACAAGTCTGTTTTACATATCATTACGTACCTCCCTCCCCTTCCTGCCCAGACAAGTCTGTTTTACATATCATTACACCTCCCTTCCTGCCCAGACAAGTCTGTTTTACATATCATTACGTACCCCTTCCTGCCCAGACAAGTCTGTTTTACATATCATTACGTACCTCCCCTCCCCTTCCTGCCCAGACAAGTCTGTTTTACATATCATTACGTACCTCCCCTTCCTGCCCAGACAAGTCTGTTTTACATATCATTACGTACCTCCCCTTCCTGCCCAGACAAGTCTGTTTTACATATCATTACGTACCTCCCCTCCCCTTCCTGCCCAGACAAGTCTGTTTTACATATCATTACGTACCTCCCCTTCCTGCCCAGACAAGTCTGTTTTACATATCATTACGTACCTCCCCTCCCCTTCCTGCCCAGACAAGTCTGTTTTACATATCATTACGTACCTCCCCTTCCTGCCCAGACAAGTCTGTTTTACATATCATTACGTACCTCCCCTCCTTCCTGCCCAGACAAGTCTGTTTTACATATCATTACTTCCCCTTCCTGCCCAGACAAGTCTGTTTTACATATCATTACGTACCTCCCCTTCCTGCCCAGACAAGTCTGTTTTACATATCATTACGTACCTCCCCTTCCTGCCCAGACAAGTCTGTTTACATATCATTACGTACCTCCCCTTCCTGCCCAGACAAGTCTGTTTACATATCATTACGTACCTCCCCTCCCCTTCCTGCCCAGACAAGTCTGTTTTACATATCATTACGTACCTCCCCTTCCTGCCCAGACAAGTCTGTTTTACATATCATTACGTACCTCCCCTTCCTGCCCAGACAAGTCTGTTTTACATATCATTACGTACCTCCCCTTCCTGCCCAGACAAGTCTGTTTTACATATCATTACGTACCTCCCCTTCCTGCCCAGACAAGTCTGTTTTACATATCATTACGTACCTCCCCTTCCTGCCCAGACAAGTCTGTTTTACATATCATTACGTACCTCCCCTTCCTGCCCAGACAAGTCTGTTTTACATATCATTACGTACCTCCCCTTCCTGCCCAGACAAGTCTGTTTTACATATCATTACGTACCCCCTTCCTGCCCAGACAAGTCTGTTTTACATATCATTACGTACCTCCCCTCCCCTTCCTGCCCAGACAAGTCTGTTTACATATCATTACGTACCTCCCCTTCCTGCCCAGACAAGTCTGTTTTACATATCATTACGTACCTCCCCTTCCTGCCCAGACAAGTCTGTTTTACATATCATTACGTACCTCCCCTTCCTGCCCAGACAAGTCTGTTTTACATATCATTACGTACCTCCCCTTCCTGCCCAGACAAGTCTGTTTTACATATCATTACGTACCTCCCCTTCCTGCCCAGACAAGTCTGTTTTACATATCATTACGTACCTCCCCTTCCTGCCCAGACAAGTCTGTTTTACATATCATTACGTACCCCCCCTTCCTGCCCAGACAAGTCTGTTTTACATATCATTACGTACCTCCCCTTCCTGCCCAGACAAGTCTGTTTTACATATCATTACGTACCTCCCCTTCCTGCCCAGACAAGTCTGTTTTACATATCATTACGTACCTCCCCTCCCCTTCCTGCCCAGACAAGTCTGTTTTACATATCATTACGTACCTCCCCTTCCTGCCCAGACAAGTCTGTTTTACATATCATTACGTACCTCCCCTTCCTGCCCAGACAAGTCTGTTTTACATATCATTACGTACCTCCCCCCTTCCTGCCCAGACAAGTCTGTTTTACATATCATTACGTACCTCCCTTCCTGCCCAGACAAGTCTGTTTTACATATCATTACGTACCTCCCCTTCCTGCCCAGACAAGTCTGTTTTACATATCATTACGTACCTCCCCTTCCTGCCCAGACAAGTCTGTTTTACATATCATTACGTACCTCCCCTTCCTGCCCAGACAAGTCTGTTTTACAGATCATTACGTACCTCCCTCCCCTTCCTGCCCAGACAAGTCTGTTTACAGATCATTACGTACCTCCCCTTCCTGCCCAGACAAGTCTGTTTTACATATCATTACCCCTTCCTGCCCAGACAAGTCTGTTTTACATATCATTACGTACCTCCCCCCCCTTCCTGCCCAGACAAGTCTGTTTACATATCATTACGTACCTCCCCTTCCTGCCCAGACAAGTCTGTTTACATATCATTACGTACCTCCCCTCCCCTTCCTGCCCAGACAAGTCTGTTTTACATATCATTACGTACCTCCCCTTCCTGCCCAGACAAGTCTGTTTTACATATCATTACGTACCTCCCCTTCCTGCCCAGACAAGTCTGTTTTACATATCATTACGTACCTCCCCTTCCTGCCCAGACAAGTCTGTTTTACATATCATTACGTACCTCCCCTCCCCTTCCTGCCCAGACAAGTCTGTTTACATATCATTACGTACCTCCCCTTCCTGCCCAGACAAGTCTGTTTTACATATCATTACGTACCTCCCCTCCCCTTCCTGCCCAGACAAGTCTGTTTTACATATCATTACGTACCTCCCCTCCCCTTCCTGCCCAGACAAGTCTGTTTTACATATCATTACGTACCTGTGTTTGTAGATTCCTTTCTTTCTTCCAGACAGTCCCGTATGAAGTGAGTTATACCGTCTGTGTGTAAACCACGAGTGAAAGCAAAGCACCTGTCTACACAACACCTGGACCTGTCTAGTTAATGTTTGAGCTATGCTCCCACCTTTGAGCCATATCACCAGGTTGGCTCAGGGGAGTGGCAAAGGCTCATGTAGCTCTGCGTCGTCGTCCATCAGCACAGGCCACAGTCTGGCAGAGGCAGTGAATGGAGTGTTTTATTATTTTAATGTTGTGTTGTTTGAGCTGTGGCTGTTTGTGTGGCACACACACACACGCACGCACGCACGCACGCACGCACACACACACACACACACACACACACACACACACACTGAAGGGGAGATAAACTATCTCATGAGTCAGTCCAACAGGACTCTTCTGAAAGGGAGATATGCTAAGGGACAAGATTAGGAGACAGTGTTCAGTGGGGGATCGTGGGCCTCATTTATAACCATTGAGTCGATTTTACACTAAATATCTATCTGAGTGATCCATTTCTGAGAAGACTGTGCATGTAGCTAAAGTAGTAAGTAGTTGAAAAGGTGCTGATCCGTGATGAAATTCAAACACATAACCTTTGGGTTGCGAGACGTTCACGTTACACACCCACCTATCCACCCCGACCAGCCACCCTCCTCTCGTTTCTGACTTGACCAACCTTCTGTCTTATGTAACCATACCAAACATAACATATCATTCTAATTTGAATGTCTGTTTTCTTAAAAACATTTACTATGTCACGTCCAGTCTATGAGACCAGGCTGTGTTTCCGGGCAACCGCCTGGCTGAATGTGTCCTGGTGTTTTTACATTTACTATGTCACGTCCAGTCTATGAGACCAGGCTGTGTTTCCGGGCAACGGCCTGGCTGAATGTGTCCTGGTGTTTTTACATTTACTATATCATGTCCAGTCTATGAGACCAGGCTGTGTTTCCGGGCAACGGCCTGGCTGAATGTGTCCTGGTGTTTTTACATTTACTATATCATGTCCAGTCTATGAGACCAGGGCAACCGCCTGGCTGAATGTAAGAACACTATTTTGTTGACCAGAGACTATATAGAGGACAAGGTGTAATTTATCCCCTATATAGAACACTATTTTGTTGATCAGAGACTATATAGAGGACAAGGTGTAATTTATCCCCTATATAGAACACTATTTTGTTGATCAGAGACTATATAGAGGACAAGGTGTAATTTATCCCCTATATAGAACACTATTTTGTTGACCAGAGACTATATAGAGGACAAGGTGTAATTTATCCCCTATATAGAACACTATTTTGTTGATCAGAGACTATATAGAGGACAAGGTGTAATTTATCCCCTATATAGAACACTATTTTGTTGATCAGAGACTATATAGAGGACAAGGTGTAATTTATCCCCTATATAGAACACTATTTTGTTGATCAGAGACTATATAGAGGACAAGGTGTAATTTATCCCCTATATAGAACACTATTTTGTTGACCAGTAATTTATCTATATAGAACACTATTTTGTTGAAAACTATGAGACTGCATATCATCTTTAGAACACTATTTTGTATATTTATCCCTTTAGAACACTATTTTGTTGATAGACTATAACAGGTGTATTTTGTTGAATCATTTTGTTTCAGAGACTATATAGAGGACAAGGTGTAATTTATCCCTTATATAGAACACTATTTTGTTGATCAGAGACTATATAGAGGACAAGATGCCATTCGGAATTCATCCTCAGCATCGGGCGTCTCAGTCTCCCAAACGCTGACTTCCTTTTTACAGTGAATGACAGGGGAAGTGAACGATTGAACTGTCACACTGTCTCTGTCTACACCACTTCCTGTCTGCGGCGTCTAGTCACTTTAAAAACTCTGAGACTGCATTCATCTTTATGTACATATTCTTCATCCCTTTACACTTGTGTGTGTATAAGGTAGTTGTTGTTGGAATTGTTAGGTTAGAATACTCGTTGGTTATTACTGCACTGTCGGAACTAGAAGCACAAGCATTTCGCTACACTCGCATTAACATCTGCTAACCATGTGTATGTGACAAATAAAATTTGATTTGATTTGGTTGTGTAGTTTGTGTTTGAGCTGTGGCTGTTGTGTTGTGTTGTTTGAGCTGTTGTGTTGTTTGAGCTGTGGCTGTTGTATTGGTTGTGTTGTTGGAGCTGTGGCTGTTGTGTTGTTTGAGCTGTGGCTGTTGTGTTGTTTGAGCTGTGGCTGTTGTGTTGTTTGAGCTGTGGCTGTTGTGTTGTTTGAGCTGTGGCTGTTGTGTTGTTTGAGCTGTGGCTGTTGTGTTGTTTGAGCTGTGGCTGTTGTGTTGTTTGAGCTGTGACTGTTGTGTTGTTTGAGCTGTGACTGTTGTGTTGTTTGAGCTGTGGCTGTTGTGTTGTTTGAGCTGTGGCTGTTGTGTTGTTTGAGCTGTGGCTGTTGTGTTGTTTGAGCTGTGGCTGTTGTGTTGTTTGAGCTGTGGCTGTTGTGTTGTTTGAGCTGTTGTGTTGTTGGAGCTGTGACTGTTGTCTTGGTTGTGTTGTTGGAGCTGTTGTGTTGTTTGAGCTGTGACTGTTGTGTTGTTTGAGCTGTGACTGTGGTCTTGGTTTCTGGACACTGAACGTCAGTAAGAGAAAACAAAGGCATTGAAATAGTATGGGGGGGATATATTTGTCCTGTTACTCACAGGTGTGTAATGGTAAAGTGTTTCTTCATATCCCAACTGCCCCCAGGACACCCACAGGGAGAGGGGTCACGGACAGGGACACCGTTGTCCAGCACCCATGGAGCACTGGGGTTAAGTGCCTTGCTCAAGGGTCATTCCCTGGTCATTCCTACTGCCTCCAATCTGGAGGACTCACGAAACAGAGAACATCCCTGGTCATCCCTACTAGCCTCTGATCTGGAGGACTCACTAAACAGAGAACATCCCTGGTCATCCCTACTAGCCTCTGATCTGGAGGACTCACTAAACAGAGAACATCCCTGGTAATCCCTACTAGCCTCTGATCTGGAGGACTCACGAAACAGAGAACATCCCTGGTCATCCCTACTAGCCTCTGATCTGGAGGACTCACGAAACAGAGAACATCCCTGGTCATCCCTACTGCCTCGGATCTGAGGAGGACTCACTAAACAGAGTCAACTGATCTGGAGGACTCACTAAACAGAGAACATCCCTGGTCATCCCTACTGCCTCGGATCTGGAGGACTCACTAAACAGAGAACATCCCTGGGCATCCCTACTAGCCTCTGATCTGGAGGACTCACTAAACAGAGAACATCCCTGGTCATCCCTACTGCCTCTGATCTGGAGGACTCACTAAACAGAGAACATCCCTGGTCATCCCTACTGCCTCGGATCTGGAGGACTCACTTAACAGAGAACATCCCTGGGCATCCCTACTAGCCTCTGATCTGGAGGACTCACTAAACAGAGAACATCCCTGGTCATCCCTACTGCCTCTGATCTGGAGGACTCACTAAACACAAATGCTTTGTTTGTAAATTATGTCTCTAAAAAACTAGAAAATAGTGCCGTCTACTTTTACTACAGTGTGATGATTAAGTACCTTTTCCACCACTGCAGAAACACAGAGATAAGGTGATCCTTCTCTACCACACCCACAGAGATAAGGTGATGCTTCTCTAACACACCCACAGAGATAGGGTGATCCTTCTCTACCACACCCACAGAAACACAGGGATAAGGTGATCCCTCTAATAACCTCAAGGCTATTTGTCTTTCCCAGAGTGCTGTTTTCAATGACAGACAGGCCCAGGTTGGTGCAAGTTTCTCCATACGTCCAGAAGCTCCTGAGGAGTGTCGAGGATGGTCGTGATAACAGCCATGTAGTGACAGCGGTCCTGGGCTCCTGCATACCCCTGGAAGAGGTTTCCACTGGGGGGGTCAGTAGGCCGGATGCCCAGGTGTCTCATACACAGTCCCAGATACACATCCTCTATGTAGACGGCTTTAACATGCCTGGACGCCTCCACCAGCTTCCTGGGGAGGTCTAAGGTGAAGACATAGCCCAGGCCCAGAGCATAAGGTGGATATACTGGTTCAGGAAACACCTCCATTGGAAGGTACCATTTGGAGTTACGGTCTCTTAGAACGGCTCCCCATTGAGCCACTAGTCCAGTCATGTAGTTCTGCGTTGGAGCGTGAAGCAGCATGTTGACCAAGGTCTTCACGTTGAGGAACATGTCTGAGTCGATCTTCATGGCGTAGGAGGCGTTGGGGCATCGAGAGCTCAGCCACTCCATCATCACCATGGTCTTGATGGTCAGGTTTTTGTAGCTGTCTATGAAGTCGCTCTGCAGCAGATCCTGGTGCTCTTTGCTCTCCTGCAGCACCTTCTCCTGGAGCTGCTCTGTCTCCTCTCCACTGGACAGTCCCAGCAGGAAGAACAGACGAACCTCTCTGCCCAGTACCTGCCTCTCACTGCCCCAAGTCCTGCGGACGGCCTCACGAGCCTCCCTGTTATAGGGCGCCACTGGCACCATCAGAACCAGGAAGGGGTTCTGCTCCCGGCATTTCTCTGGCTCATCCAGGATGAAGATGTACTCTGATGGGTATTCTACATGGTACGGTCCTGGGGACACATACGGAGGAGGAGTGGCCAGTCCAGTGGTCGGTGTTATTGATGGCCAGTCCTGAATGGATATTGTGTCCAGGTAAACTTCTGATTCAGCTTGTGGTTCAACGTCAACATACATTGTAGGTTTGTCCTTGTTGTCTGGAGTTTCAAATTCCACATAATGTGTTGATTCATCATCAGTCGTTGAACTGATGCTCTCGGAGGACAAGTCCTCTCCTCTTGAAGGGTCTGGAGTCCTCCTGGAACGGGGACGCTGGTAGGGGGGGGTTTGGGTTGTTGGGATATTCCAGAACGGTATAGTATATGACCCTCAGCAACACCAGTACCAGGAAGATCTTGGTGCACGTCCCCCAGTGACTGATCATTACATCGGGATATGTGTCACTAGAAAAAAAACAAAATGGAGGTCAATCTTAACAAACCAAAAACAAGCTGGAACACAGGAGTGATGGTTGCTGATAATGGGCCTCTGTACTCCTATGTAGATATTCTATAACAAATCTGTTGTTTCCAGCTACAATAGTCATTTACAACATTAACAATGTCTACACTGTATTTCTGATCAATTTGATGCTATTTTAATGGACAAAAATACGTGCTTTTCTTTCAAAAACAAGTACAAGTGAAGCCTTGTGAAATGATCAGACGTTTCGTACACCATGGTGTCAGATACAGACAGTGGTTTGTGGCGAGTAGCTCCTGTAGACCATGTCGTGTCAGGAAGGTTTCGCTTTTTACAAGCCATCTAGTTTCAGTCCTGTTCCTTTTGCAAATATCTTTACATTTCCATATTAGTTTAAAACAAGTTCACATCAAGATAGTGATGTTACACAGTTACAACGTGTAGAAATAGCTTTGAGAAAAGATACAGTGATAGTGTATGTATGTATGAAGACCACAGCTTCCTGTTACTGGAGGAAGTGTCCAACTTGTTCTGTCGTGTTTTTATCTTGCCTGACTGTGTACAGTTCAGTTCCTGCTTATATTTTTGTATTTATTTTATTTCACCTTTATTTAATAATATAATAATATATATGCTATTTAGCAGACGCTTTTATCCAAAGCGACTTACAGTCATGTGTGCATACATTCTACGTATGGGTGGTCCCGGGAATCGAACCCACTACCCTGGCGTTACAAGCGCCATGCTCTACCAACTGTGCTACAGAAGGACTAACCAGGTTAGGCCAGATCACTTTTATTTAACCAGGTTAGGCCAGATCACCTTTATTTAACCAGGTAGACCAGATCACCTTTATTTAACCAGGTTAGGCCAGATCACCTTTATTTAACCAGGTATACCAGATCACATTTATTTAACCAGGTTAGGCCAGATCACCTTTATTTAACCAGGTATACCAGATCACCTTTATTTAACCAGGTTAGGCCAGATCACCTTTATTTAACCAGGTATACCAGATCACCTTTATTTAACCAGGTTAGGCCAGATCACCTTTATTTAACCAGGTAGGCCAGATCACCTTTATTTAACCAGGTAGGCCAGATCACCTTTAATTAACCAGGTAGGCCAGATCACCTTTATTTAACCAGGTATACCAGATCACTTTTATTTAACCAGGTTAGGCCAGATCACCTTTATTTAACCAGGTATACCAGATCACCTTTATTTAACCAGGTTAGGCCAGATCACCTTTATTTAACCAGGTAGACCAGATAACCTTTAATTAACCAGGTAGGCCAGTTGAGAACAAGTTCTCATTTGCAATTGCGACCTGGCCAAGATAAAGCAAAGCAGTGCGACACAAACAACAACAAAGAGTTACACATGGAATAAACAAACATACAGTCAATAATACAATAGAAATGTCTATATACAGTGTGAGATACAGTGTGTGTAAATGAGGCAAGAGGCAATAAATAAGCCATAGTGGTGAAATAATTACAGTAATTACAGTATGTCAAATTAAACACTGGGGTGATAGATGTGCAGAAGATGAGTGTGCAAGTAGGGTGCAAAGGAGCAAAATCAATCAAATGAATAACAGTATGGGGGATGAGGGAGTTGGATGGGCTATTTACAGATTGGTTATGTACATGTGCAGTGATCTGTGAGCTGCTCTGACAGCTGGTGCTGAAAGTTAGTGAGGGAGATATGAGTCTCCAGCTTCAGTGATTTTTGCAATTCGTTCCAGTCATTGGCAGCAGAGAACTGGAAGGAAAGGCGGCCAACGGAGGAGTTGGCTTTAGGGGTGAACAGTGAAGTATACCTGCTGGAGCACGTGCTGCAGGTGGGTGCTGCTCTGGTGACCAGTGAGCTGAGATAAGGCGGGGCTTTACCTAGCAGAGACTTATAGATGACCTGGAGCCAGTGGGTCTGGCGACGGATATGAAGCGAGGGCCAGCCGACGAGAGCATACAGGTCGCAGTGGTGGGTGGTATAAGGGGCTTTGGTGACAAAACGGATGGCACTGTGATAGACTGCATCCAATTTGCTGAGTAGAGTGTTGGAGGCTAATTTGTAAATGACATCGCTGAAGTCGAGGATCGGTAGGATAGTCAGGTTTATGAGGGTATGTTTGGCAGCATGAGTGAAGGATGCTTTGTTGCGAAATAGGAAGCCGATTCTAGATTTAATTTTGGATTCGAGATGCTTAATGTTAGTCTGGAAGGAGAGTTTACAGTCTAGCCAGACACCAAGGTATTTATAGTTGTCCACATGTTCTAAGTCAGAACCATCCAGAATAGGACGGGTGGGTAGGTGTGTGCAGCGATCGGTTGAAGAGCATGCATTTAGTTTAGCTTGCATTTAAGAGCAGTTGGCAGCCACGGAAGGAGAGTTGTATGACATTGAAGCTCATCTGGAGGTTAGTTAATTAACACAGTGTCCAAAGAAGGGCCAGAAATATACAGAATGGTGTCGTCTGCGTAGAGGTGGATCAGATAATCACCAGCAGCAAGAGCAACATCATTGATGTATACAGAGAAAAGAGTCGGCCTGAGAATGAAACCATGTCACACCCCCATAGAGTACGCCAGAGGTCCGGACAACAGGCCCTCCGATTTGACACGCTGAACTCTGTCTAAGAAGTAGTTGGTGAACCAGGCGAGGCAGTCATTTGAGAAATCAAGGCTGTTGAGTCTGCCGATAAGAATGTGGTGATTGACAGAGTCGAAAGCCTTGGCCAGGTCGATGAATACAGCTGCACAGTATTGTCTCTTATCGATGGTGGTTATGATATTGTTTCGGACCTTGAGTGTGGCTGAGGTGCACCCACGACCAGCTCAGAAACCAGATTGCACAGCGGAGAAGGTACGGTGAGATTCGAAATGGTCGGTAATTTGTTTGTTAACTTTGCTTTCGAAGACCTTAGAAAAGCAGGGTAGGATGGATATACAGTGGGGAGAACAAGTATTTGATACACTGCCGATATGGCAGGTTTTCCTACTTACAAAGCATGTAGAGGTCTATAATTTTCATCATAGGTACATTTCAACTGTGAGAGACGGAATCTAAAACAAAAATCCAGAAAATCACATTGTATGATTTTTAAGTAATTAATTTGCATTTTATTGCATGACATAAGTATTTGATACATCAGAATAGCAGAACTTAATAATGCAAATGAATTACTTAATCATATGTGATTTTCTGGATTTTTCTTTTAGATTCCGTCTCTCACAGTTGAAGTGTACCTATGATAAAAATTACAGACCTCTACATGCTTTGTAAGTAGGAAAACCTGCAAAATCGGCAGTGTATCAAATACTTGTTCTCCCCACTGTAGGTCTGTAGCAGTTTGGGTCTAGAGTGTCTCCCCCTTTGAAGAGGGGAATGACCGCAGCAACCAATCTTTGGGAATCTCAGATGACATGAAAGAGAGGTTGAACAAGCTAGTAATAGGG
>NW_026290989.1:0-5000 GCF_023373465.1 Oncorhynchus keta
CTGGAGATGAATACCCTCTACCAGGACCTGGAGATCAAACACCAGCTCTACCAGCTACCAGGACCTGGAGATGAATACCCTCTACCAGGACCTGAGATGATGCTCTACCAGGACCTGGAGATGAATACCCTCTACCAGGACCTGGAGATCAACACCCTCTACCAGCTCTACCAGGACCTGGAGATGAATACCTCTACCAGGACCTGGAGATGAATACCCTCTACCAGGACCTGGAGATGAACACCCTCTCTTACCAGGACCTGGAGATGAATACCCTCTACCAGGACCTGGAGATGAATACCTCTGGGACCTGGAGATGAATACCCTCTACCAGGACCTGATGATCAATACCCTCTACCAGGACCTGGAGATCAACACCAGCTCTACCAGGACCCTCTACCAGGGAGATCAACACCCCTACCAGGACCTGGAGATGAATACCCTCTACCAGGACCTGAGATCAACACCCTCTACCAGGACCTGAGATCAACACCCTCTACCAGCTCTACCTGGAGATCAACACCCTCTACCAGCTCTCTACCTGGAGATCAACACCCTCTACCAGGACCTGAGATGAACACCCTCTACCAGGACCTGAGATGAGACACCCTCTACCAGGACCTGGAGATGAACACCCTCTACCAGAACCTGGAGATGAACACCCTCTACCAGGACCTGGAGATGAACACCCTCTACCAGGACCTGGAGATGAATACCTCTACCAGGACCTGAGATGAATACCCTCTACCAGGCTGAGATGAATACCCTACCTGGAGATGAATACCCTCTACCAGGACCTGGAGATGAATACCCTCTACCAGGACCTGGAGATGAATACCTCTACCAGGACCTGAGATCAACACCCTCTACCAGGACCTGGAGATCAACACCCTCTACCAGGACCTGAGATCAACACCCTCTACCAGGACCTGGAGATCAACACCTCTACCAGGACCTGGAGATGAGGTCTGTTAGTACCAGTCTAATGGTCAGGGAGGTGTGTTAGGACCAGTCTGATGGTCAGCAGGGAGGTGTGTCAGGACTAGTCTAATGGTCAGGGAGGTGTGTTAGGACCAGTCTGATGGTCAGGGAGGTGTGTCAGGACCAGTCTAATGGTCAGGAGGTGTGTCAGGACCAGTCTGATGGTCAGCAGAGAGTGTGTCAGGACCAGTCTGTTCCCTCTGTGTCTGGAAGTAGCAGGAGTAGATCAAACCAGCCAGTTAGTAGATCAAACCAGCCAGTTAGCTGGTAGTAGATCAAAACCAGCCAGTTAGCTGGTAGTAGATAAAACCAGCCAGTTAGCTGCCAGTAGATCAAACCAGCCTGTTAGTAGATCAAACCAGCCAGTTAGCTGGTAGTAGATAAAACCAGCCAGTTAGCTGGTAGTAGATAAAACCAGCCAGATAGCTGGTAGTAGATAAAACCAGCCAGTTAGCTGGTAGTAGATAAAACCAGCCAGTTAGCTGGTAGTAGATAAAACCAGCCAGTTAGCAGGTAGTAGATAAAACCAGCCAGTTAGCTGGTAGTAGATAAAACCAGCCAGTTAGCAGGTAGTAGATAAAACCAGCCAGTTAGCTGGTAGTAGATAAAACCAGCCAGTTAGCTGGTAGTAGATAAAACCAGCCAGTTAGCTGGTAGTAGATAAAACCAGCCAGTTAGCTGGTAGTAGATAAAACCAGCCAGTTAGCTGGTAGTAGATAAAACCAGCCAGTTAGCTGGTAGTAGATAAAACCAGCCAGTTAGTAGATCAAACCAGCCAGTTAGCTGGTAGTAGATAAAACCAGCCAGTTAGCTGGTAGTAGATAAAACCAGCCAGTTAGCTGGTAGTAGATAAAACCAGCCAGTTAGTAGATCAAACCAGCCAGTTAGCTGGTAGTAGATAAAACCAGCCAGTTAGCTGGTAGTAGATAAAACCAGCCAGTTAGTAGATCAAACCAGCCAGTTAGCTGGTAGTAGATAAAACCAGCCAGTTAGCTGGTAGTAGATAAACCAGCCAGTTAGCTGGTAGTAGATAAAACCAGCCAGTTAGTAGATCAAACCAGCCAGTTAGCTGGTAGTAGATAAAACCAGCCAGTTAGCTGGTAGTAGATCAAACCAGCCAGTTAGCTGGTAGTAGATAAAACCAGCCAGTTAGTAGATCAAACCAGCCAGTTAGCTGGTAGTAGATAAACCAGCCAGTTAGCTGGTAGTAGATAAAACCAGCCAGTTAGCTGGTAGTAGATAAAACCAGCCAGTTAGCTGGTAGTAGATCAAACCAGCCAGTTAGCTGGTAGTAGATAAAACCAGCCAGTTAGTAGATCAAACCAGCCAGTTAGCTGGTAGTAGATAAAACCAGCCAGTTAGTAGATCAAACCAGCCAGTTAGCTGGTAGTAGATAAAACCAGCCAGTTAGCTGGTAGTAGATAAAACCAGCCAGTTAGTAGATCAAACCAGCCAGTTAGCTGGTAGTAGATAAAACCAGCCAGTTAGCTGGTAGTAGATCAAACCAGCCAGTTAGCTGGTAGTAGATAAAACCAGCCAGTTAGTAGATCAAACCAGCCAGTTAGCTGGTAGTAGATAAAACCAGCCAGTTAGCTGGTAGTAGATAAAACCAGCCAGTTAGCTGGTAGTAGATAAAACCAGCCAGTTAGCTGGTAGTAGATCAAACCAGCCAGTTAGCTGGTAGTAGATAAAACCAGCCAGTTAGTAGATCAAACCAGCCAGTTAGCTGGTAGTAGATAAAACCAGCCAGTTAGCTGTAGTAGATAAAACCAGCCAGTTAGCTGGTAGTAGATCAAACCAGCCAGTTAGCTGGTAGTAGATAAAACCAGCCAGTTAGTAGATCAAACCAGCCAGTTAGCTGGTAGTAGATAAACCAGCCAGTTAGCTGGTAGTAGATCAAACCAGCCAGTTAGCTGGTAGTAGATAAAACCAGCCAGTTAGTAGATCAAACCAGCCAGTTAGCTGGTAGTAGATAAAACCAGCCAGTTAGCTGGTAGTAGATAAAACCAGCCAGTTAGCTGGTAGTAGATAAAACCAGCCAGTTAGCTGGTAGTAGATCAAACCAGCCAGTTAGCTGGTAGTAGATAAAACCAGCCAGTTAGTAGATCAAACCAGCCAGTTAGCTGGTAGTAGATAAAACCAGCCAGTTAGCTGGTAGTAGATAAAACCAGCCAGTTAGCTGGTAGTAGATCAAACCAGCCAGTTAGCTGGTAGTAGATAAACCAGCCAGTTAGTAGATCAAACCAGCCAGTTAGCTGGTAGTAGATAAAACCAGCCAGTTAGCTGGTAGTAGATCAAACCAGCCAGTTAGCTGGTAGTAGATAAAACCAGCCAGTTAGTAGATCAAACCAGCCAGTTAGCTGGTAGTAGATAAAACCAGCCAGTTAGTAGATCAAACCAGCCAGTTAGTAGATCAAACCAGCCAGTTAGTAGATCAAACCAGCCAGTTAGTAGATCAAACCAGCCAGTTAGTAGATCAAACCAGCCAGTTAGTAGATCAAACCAGCCAGTTAGTAGATCAAACCAGCCAGTTAGTAGATCAAACCAGCCAGTTAGTAGATCAAACCAGCCAGTTAGTAGATAAACCAGCCAGTTAGTAGATCAAACCAGCCAGTTAGTAGATCAAACCAGCCAGTTAGTAGATCAAACCAGCCAGTTAGTAGATAAAACCAGCCAGTTAGTAGATCAAACCAGCCAGTTAGTAGATAAAACCAGCCAGTTAGTAGATCAAACCAGCCAGTTAGTAGATCAAACCAGCCAGTTAGTAGATAAAACCAGCCAGTTAGTAGATCAAACCAGCCAGTTAGCTGGTAGTAGATAGATGTGTCAGGTGAGTGTGTGTGTGTGTGTGTGTGTGTGTGTGTGTATCAGGTGTGTGTGAGGTGTGTGTATCAGGTGTGTGTGTGTGCATGTGTCAGGTGTGTGAGGTGTGTGTGTGTGTATCAGGTGTGTGTGAGGTGTGTGTGTCAGGTGAGTGTGTGTGTGTGTGTGTGTGTGTGTGTGTGTATCAGGTGTGTGTGAGGTGTGTGTGTCAGGTGAGTGTGTGTGTGTGTGTGTGTGTGTGTGTATCAGGTGTGTGTGTGAGTGTGTGTGTCAGGTGAGTGTGTGTGTGTGTGTGTGTGTGTGTGTGTATCAGGTGTGTGTGAGGTGTGTGTCAGTGTGTGTGTGCATGTGTCAGGTGTGTGTGAGGTGTGTGTGTGTGTATCAGGTGTGTGTGAGGTGTGTGTATCAGGTGAGTGTGTGTGTGTGTGTGTGTGTGTGTTTGTGTCAGGTGTGTGTGAGTGTGTGTGTCAGGTGAGTGTGTGTGTGTGTGTGTGTGTGTGTGTGTGTGTGTATCAGGTGTGTGAGGTGTGTGTGTCAGGTGAGTGTGTGTGTGTGTGTGTGTGTGTGTGTGTGTGTATCAGGTGTGTGTGAGGTGTGTGTATCAGGTGTGTGTGTGTGCATGTGTCAGGTGTGTGTGAGGTGTGTGTGTGTATCAGGTGTGTGTGAGTGTGTGTATCAGGTGTGTGTGTGTGTGTGCGTATGTCAGGTGTGTGTGTGTGTGTGTGTGTGTGTGTGTGTGTGTGTGTGTGTGTGTGTGTGTGTGTGTGTGTGTGTGTGTGTGTGTGTGTGTGTGTGTGTATATATACATACCTGGTGATGGTAGAGACAGTAAAGTGTGAAGGCGGTAGCGTCTCATGCATCAGTAACTGTAGATACACAGAGCTCTGGTCTCTGGCTATAGCCACCACCGGGTCAGCCTGACCCTGGTCACACTCATAGAACAACACACTGACCAGCCTGAGGACAGAGGACAGGACAGGACAGGACAGGGGACAGGGCAGAGGACAGGGCAGAACAGGGGACAGGACAGGGGACAGGACAGAGGACAGGACATGGGACAGAGGACAGGACAGGGGACAGGACAGAGGACAGGGCAGAGGACAGGACAGAGGACAGGACAGAGGACAGGACAGAGGACAGGGGACAGGACAGAGGACAGGGGACAGGGCAGAGGACAGGGGACAGGACAGAGGACA
>NW_026290989.1:12500-15000 GCF_023373465.1 Oncorhynchus keta
TCATAAAGATGACCAGAGTAGGAGTTCTGATCTAGGATCAGGTCCAGTATTCATAAAGATGACCAGAGTAGGAGTTCTGATCTAGGATCAGGTCCAGTATTCATAAAGATGACCAGAGTAGGAGTTCTGATCTAGGATCAGTATTCATAAAGATGATCAGAGTTCTGATCTAGGATCAGGTCCAGTATTCGTAAAGATGATCAGAGTAGGAGTTCTGATCTAGGATCAGGTCCAGTATTCATAAAGATGATCAGAGTAGGAGTTCTGATCTAGGATAAGGTCCAGTATTCATAAATATGACCAGAGTAGGAGTTCTGATCTAGGATCAGGTCCAGTATTCATAAAGATGACCAGAGTAGGAGTTCTGATCTAGGATCAGTATTCATAAAGATGATCAGAGTTCTGATCTAGGATCAGGTCCAGTATTCATAAAGATTATCATAGTAGGATTCTGATCTAGGATCAGGTCCAGTATTCATAAAGATGACCAGAGTAGGAGTTCTGATCTAGGATCAGGTCCAGTATTCATAAAGATGACCAGAGTAGGAGTTCTGATCTAGGATCAGTATTTATAAAGATGATCAGAGTAGGAGTTCTGATCTAGGATCAGTATTCATAAACATGATCAGAGTTCTGATCTAGGATCAGGTCCAGTATTCATAAAGATGACCAGAGTAGGAGTTCTGATCTAGGATCAGTATTCATAAAGATGACCAGAGTAGGAGTTCTGATCTAGGATCAGTATTCATAAAGATGATCAGAGTAGGAGTTCTGATCTAGGATCAGGTCCAGTATTCATAAAGATGACCAGAGTAGGAGTTCTGATCTAGGATCAGGTCCAGTATTCATAAAGATGACCAGAGTAGGAGTTCTGATCTAGGATCAGGTCCAGTATTCATAAAGATGACCAGAGTAGGAGTTCTGATCTAGGATCAGTATTCATAAAGATGACCAGAGTAGGAGTTCTGATCTAGGATCAGTATTCATAAAGATGATCAGAGTTCTGATCTAGGATCAGGTCCAGTATTCGTAAAGATGACCAGAGTAGGAGTTCTGATCTAGGATCAGGTCCAGTATTCATAAAGATTATCATAGTAGGATTCTGATCTAGGATCAGGTCCAGTATTCATAAAGATGACCAGAGCAGGAGTTCTGATCTAGGATCAGGTCCAGTATTCATAAAGATGATCAGAGTTCTGATCTAGGATAAGGTCCAGTATTCATAAAGATGATCAGAGTAGGAGTTCTGATCTAGGATCAGGTCCAGTATTCATAAAGATGATCAGAGTTCTGATCTAGGATCAGATCCAGTATTCATAAAGATGATCAGAGTTCTGATCTAGGATCAGGTCCAGTATTCATAAAGATGATCATAGTAGGAATTCTGATCTAGGATCAGGTCCAGTATTCATAAAGATGACCAGAGTAGGAGTTCTGATCTAGGATCAGGTCTGGAATCTGTAGTCCCATTCTGGAACGTTTGGAGGCAGATTCTGGAACTCTTACCGAAATCTATCTCTGCCAGAGTGTCCAGGAGTTCCGTCCTGACCAGCCAATAGGAACAGTCCTTTAAGGTCAGCAGGTCAACCAGGAGATGCAGACCCAACTCACTCAGAGTGCTGCTACAAAGAGTCATGATGCAATGCTGCAACACACACACACACACACACACACACACACACACACACACACACACACACACACACACACACGTTAATACACGTAGCGCGCGCGCACACACACACACACGTTAATACACAAGAGCACACACACTCTCTCTCCGTCTCTTACCCTGACTGCAGAGCAGGCCATCTTACAGGTGACAGAGGACTCGTCCTTTAGAGTGTTCTGTAGTACAGGAACTAGATCCACCAGGGACAATGGGTTACCTAGTGGAGAGGAGAGAGGAAGGAGAGGGAGGAGAGAGGAAGGAGAGGGAGGAGAGAGGAAGGAGAGGGAGGAGAGGGGGAGAAGAGGGAGGAGAGAGAGGGGGGAGGGGGGAGGAGAGAGAGGGGAGGGGGAGGAGAGGGAGAGGAGAGAGAAGAGGGAGGAGAGGGGGAGAGAGGAAAGAGGGAGGAGAGAGGAGAGAGGGAGGAGAGGGGGAGAAGAGGGACGAGAGGGAGGAGAGGGGGAGAAGAGAGGAGAGGGAGGAGAGAGGGAGAGAGAAGAGGGAGGAGAGGGGGAGAGAGGGAGGATAGAGGGAGGAGAGAGGGAGGAGAGGGGGGAGAGGGGGAGGAGACAGGGAGGAGACAGGAAGGGAGAGAAGAGGGAGGAGGGGGGAGAGAGGAAAGAGGGAGGAGAGAGGGAAGAGAGAGGGAGAGGAGAGGGGGAGAGAGAGGGGAGAGAGGGAGGAGAGGGGGAGGAGAGGGGGAGAGAGAGGGAGAGAGGGAGGAGAGGGGGAGGAGAGAGGGAGAGAGGGAGGAGAGAGGGGAGAGAGGGAGGAGAGGGGAGGAGAGAGGGAGGAGACAGGGAGGAGACAGGGAGGAGACAGGAAGGGAGA
>NW_026290989.1:20000-95000 GCF_023373465.1 Oncorhynchus keta
ACGTCATAAGATATTATAAATTAGTGGGGGTTTTATCTAACGTCATTAGATATTATAAATTAGTGGGGGTTTTATCTAACGTCATTAGATATTATAAATTAGTGGGGGTTTTATCTAATGTCATTAGATATTATAAATTAGTGTGTGTGTGTGTGTCTCTCCGTGTGTGTGTGTGTGTCTCTCTCCGTGTGTGTGTGTCTCTCCGTGTGTGTGTGTCTCTGTGTGTGTGTGTGTCTCTCTCCGTGTGTGTGTGTGTGTGTGTGTCTCTCTCCGTGTGTGTGTGTGTGTGTGTGTGTGTGTGTGTGTGTGTGTGTCTCTGTGTGTGTGTGTCTCTCTCTGTGTGTGTGTTACTCTCCGTGTGTGTCTCTCTCCGTGTGTGTGTGTGTGTCTCTCCGTGTGTGTGTGTGTGTGTCTCCGTGTGTGTGTGTGTGTGTGTGTGTGTCTCTCTGTGTGTGTGTGTGTCTCTCTCTCCGTGTGTGTCTCTCTCCGTGTGTGTGTGTCTGTGTGTGTCTGTGTGTGTCTGTGTGTGTGTGTGTGTGTGTGTGTGTGTGTGTGTGTGTGTGTGTGTGTGTGTCTCTGTGTGTGTGTGTGTGTGTGTGTGTGTGTGTGTGTGTGTGTGTGTGTGTGTGTGTGTGTGTGTGTGTGTGTGTGTGTGTGTGTGTGTGTGTGTGTGTGTGTGTCTCTGTGTGTGTGTGTGTGTCTCTGTGTGTGTGTGTGTGTGTGTGTGTCTCTGTGTGTGTGTGTCTCTGTGTGTGTGTGTCTCTGTGTGTGTGTGTGTCTCTGTGTGTGTGTGTGTGTGTGTGTGTGTACCTTGTTCTCCTGCTCTGTGGTCTCCACTGGTTCCTCCTTTGGTATGAAGTGATCCACACTGCTGTCTGACGCCTGTCTGTTGTGACCTCTGCCCTCTAGGAGGTGGGGTCTACTCAGAGCTACAACAACAACAACGTCAGTACTGTATGTATGTGTCTGTAACATGTGTGTGTGTTTGTAACACGTGTGTACTGTGTGTGTAGCGTGTCGTACCCAGTGCGGACTGGGAGAAGGGTTCAGGGTGTGATGAAGGTACGGCTCCCTCTTCTTCCTCATCCTGTAAAGTTCCAATCTGCATCCCTGAATACAGACTCTCACTGGTGTCCAACACCTACACACACAGAGACACACAGAGAGAGACACACACAGAGAGACACACACACAGAGAGACACACACACACACAGAGACACACACACACACACACACAGAGACACACACACAGAGAGACACACACACAGAGAGACACACACAGAGACAGCCACACACACACACACACAGACAGACACACACACACAGAGACAGACACACACACACAGAGACAGACACACACACACAGAGACAGACACACACACAGAGACAGACACACACACACAGAGACAGACACACACACACACACAGAGACAGACACACACACACAGACAGACACACAGACACACACACACACACAGAGACAGACACACACACACAGACACACAGACAGACAGACACACACACAGACACACAGAGACAGACACACACACACACAGAGACAGACACACACACACACACAGAGACAGACACACACACACAGACACACAGACAGACAGACACACACACACACAGACACACAGACAGACACACACACACACACACACACACACACACACACACACACACACACACACACACACACACACACAGAGACAGACACACACAGAGAGACACACACACAGAGAGACACACACACAGAGAGACAGACACACAGAGACAGACACACAGAGACAGACACACAGAGACAGACACACAGAGACACACACAGAGAGACAGACACAGAGACAGAGAGACACACACAGAGAGACACACACAGAGACAGACATCAGTGACTGAGGTTCATTATTCAACACACAAGTCCAGTATGTTAGTTCAGCAGACAAGAACACGTCCACTCTTCATAGCTACTGACAGCTGATCGTCTACCGGGCATAACGACAGTCTACCGGGCATAACGACAGTCTACCGGGCATAACGACAGTCTACCGGGCATAACGACAGTCTACCGGGCATAACGACCGTCTACCGGGAATAACGACCGTCTACCGGGCATAACAACAGTCTACCGGGCATAACAGCCGTCTACCGGGCATAACGACAGTCTACCGGGCATAACGACAGTCTACCGGGCATAACGACCGTCTACCGGGCATAACGACCGTCTACCGGGAATAACGACCGTCTACGGGCATAACGACAGTCTACCGGGCATAACGACAGTCTACCGGGCATAACGACAGTCTACCGGGCATAACGACAGTCTACCGGGCATAACGACAGTCTACCGGGCATAACGACAGTCTACCGGGCATAACGACAGTCTACCGGGCATAACGACAGTCTACCGGGCATAACGGCCGTTAACAACAGTCTACCGGGCATAACAGCCGTCTACCGGGCATAACGACCGTCTACCGGGCATAACGACCGTCTACCGGGCATAACAGCCGTCTACCGGGCATAACGACCGTCTACCGGGCATAACGACAGTCTACCGGGCATAACGGCCGTCTACCGGGCATAACGGCCGTCTACCGGGCATAACAGCCGTCTACCGGGCATAACAGCCGTCTACCGGGCATAACGGCCGTCTACCGGGCATAACAGCCGTCTACCGGGCATAACGACCGTCTACCGGGCATAACGGCCGTCTACCGGGCATAACGGCCGTCTACCGGGCATAACGGCCGTCTACCGGGCATAACGGCCGTCTACCGGGTATAATAACAACAGTCTACCGGGTATAATAACAACAGTCTACCGGGTATAATAACAACAGTCTACCGGGTATAATAACAACAGTCTACCGGGTATAATAACAACAGTCTACCGGGTATAATAACAACAGTCTACTGGGTGTAACAACAGTCTACTGGGTGTAACAACAGTCTACTGGGTATAATAACAGTCTACTGGGTATAATAACAGTCTACCGGGTATAATAACAGTCTACCGGGTATAATAACAGTCTACCGGGTATAATAACAGTCTACCGGGTATAATAACAGTCTACTGGGTATAATAACAGTCTACCGGGTATAATAACAGTCTACCGGGTATAATAACAGTCTACCGGGTATAATAACAGTCTACTGGGTATAACAACAGTCTACTGGGTATAACAACAGTCTACTGGGTATAACAACAGTCTACTGGGTATAATAACAGTCTACTGGGTATAATAACAGTCTACCGGGTATAATAACACCAGTCTACTGGGTATAATAATAACAGTCTCCTGGGTAAAATAACAGTCTCCTGGGTATAATAACAGTCTCCTGGGTATAATAACAGTCTCCTGGGTATAATAACAGTCTCCTGGGTATAATAACAGTCTCCTGGGTATAATAACAGTCTACTGGGTATAATAACAGTCTACTGGGTATAATAACAGTCTACTGGGTATAATAACAGTCTACCGGGTATAATAACAACAGTCTACTGGGTATAATAACAGTCTACTGGGTATAATAACAGTCTACCGGGTATAATAATAACAGTCTACTGGGTATAATAATAACAGTCTACCGGGTATAATAACAGTCTACCGGGTATAATAACAGTCTACTGGGTATAATAACAGTCTACTGGGTATAATAACAGTCTACTGGGTATAATAACAGTCTACTGGGTATAATAACAGTCTACCGGGTATAATAACAGTCTACCGGGTATAATAACAGTCTACCGGGTATAATAACAGTCTACCGGGTATAACAACAGTCTACCGGGTATAATAACAACAGTCTACTGGGTATAATAACAGTCTACCGGGTATAATAACAACAGTCTACCGGGTATAATAACAGTCTACCGGGTATAATAACAACAGTCTACTGGGTATAACAACAGTCTACTGGGTATAAAAACAGTCTACTGGGTATAATAACAGTCTACCGGGTATAATAACAGTCTACCGGGTATAATAACAGTCTACTGGGTATAATAACAGTCTCCTGGGTATAATAATAACAGTCTACTGGGTGTAACAACAGTCTACTGGGTGTAACAACAGTCTACTGGGTATAATAACAGTCTACTGGGTATAATAACAGTCTACCGGGTATAATAACAGTCTACCGGGTATAATAACAGTCTACCGGGTATAATAACAGTCTACTGGGTATAATAACACCAGTCTACTGGGTATAATAACAACAGTCTACTGGGTATAATAACAACAGTCTACTGGGTATAATAACAGTCTACTGGGTATAATAACAACAGTCTACTGGGTATAACAACAGTCTACTGGGTATAAAAACAGTCTACTGGGTATAAAAACAGTCTACTGGGTATAATAACAGTCTACCGGGTATAATAACAGTCTACCGGGTATAATAACAGTCTCCTGGGTATAATAACAGTCTCCTGGGTATAATAATAACAGTCTACTGGGTGTAACAACAGTCTACTGGGTGTAACAACAGTCTACTGGGTGTAACAACAGTCTACTGGGTATAATAACAGTCTACTGGGTATAATAATAAGAGTCTACTGGGTATAATAACACCAGTCTACTGGGTATAATAACAGTCTACTGGGTATAATAACAACAGTCTACTGGGTATAATAATAACAGTCTACTGGGTATAATAATAACAGTCTCCTGTGTATAATAATAACAGTCTACTGGGTATAATAACAGTCTACTGGGTATAATAACAACAGTCTACTGGGTATAATAACAGTCTACTGGGTATAATAACAGTCTACCGGGTATAATAACAACAGTCTACCGGGTATAACAACAGTCTACCGGGTATAACAACAGTCTACCGGGTATAACAACAGTCTACCGGGTATAATAACAACAGTCTACTGGGTATAATAACAGTCTACTGGGTATAATAACAGTCTACTGGGTATAATAACAGTCTACCGGGTATAACAACAGTCTACCGGGTATAATAACAGTCTACCGGGTATAATAACAGTCTACCGGGTATAATAACAGTCTACCGGGTATAATAACAGTCTACCGGGTATAATAACAACAGTCTACTGGGTATAATAACAGTCTACTGGGTATAATAACAGTCTACCGGGTATAATAACAGTCTACCGGGTATAATAACAGTCTACCGGGTATAATAATAACAGTCTACCGGGTATAATAACAGTCTACCGGGTATAATAATAACAGTCTACTGGGTATAATAACAGTCTACCGGGTATAATAACAGTCTACCGGGTATAATAATAACAGTCTACCGGGTATAATAATAACAGTCTACCGGGTATAATAACAGTCTACGGGTATAATAACAGTCTACGGGTATAATAACAGTCTACTGGGTATAATAACAGTCTACAGAACTCATTCCATGATGTGGGTTAACAGTTACTACAGAACTCATTCCATGATGTGGGTTAACAGTTAACTACAGAACTCATTCCATGATGTGGGTTAACAGTTAACTACAGAACTCATTCCATGATGTGGGTTAACAGTTAACTACAGAACTCATTCCATGATGTGGGTTAACAGTTACTACAGAACTCATTCCATGATGTGGGTTAACAGTAACTACAGAACTCATTCCATGATGTGGGTTAACAGTTAACTACAGAACTCATTCCATGATGTGGGTTAACAGTTAACTACAGAACTCATTCCATGATGTGGGTTAACAGTTAACTACAGAACTCATACCATGATGTGGGTTAACAGTTAACTACAGAACTCATTCCATGATGTGGGTTAACAGTTAACTACAGAACTCATTCCATGATGTGGGTTAACAGTTAACTACAGAACTCATTCCATGATGTGGGTTAACAGTTAACTACAGAACTCATTCCATGATGTGGGTTAACAGTAACTACAGAACTCATACCATGATGTGGGTTAACAGTTACTACAGAACTCATTCCATGATGTGGGTCAACAGTTACTACAGAACTCATTCCATGATGTGGGTTAACAGTTAACTACAGAACTCATTCCATGATGTGGGTTAACAGTTAACTACAGAACTCATACCATGATGTGGGTTAACAGTTAACTTCAGAACTCATTCCATGATGTGGGTTAACAGTTACTACAGAACTCATTCCATGATGTGGGTTAACAGTAACTACAGAACTCACTCTATAATCCAACAAGAGAAAAGCAGAGAGAACTAGATCAGGAGAGGGGGAGCAAGGGGGGAGAGGGGAAGGAGGGGAGGAGGGGGAAGGAGGGGAGAAGTGGGAAGGAGGGGAAGAGGGGAGAGAGAGGTAAGGAGGAGCGAGGGGAGGGGATTCGTTTTAGATTTCTGAAGAGTTTCAATGATCTTTCTAAGAAAACTAATAAATCACCAAACAAGAAGGATGGGGAAAGCAACCAATCAGGAGGATTAAATCCTTGACTCCAGATTGCCATGGAAACGAGAGAGGGGGAGAAGGGGCGGTTCTTAGCAGGGAGTAGAGTACGGTCTTAAGGAACGGGGGGCGGGTTCGGACGAACGAGAGTGACAAGAACAAAACGGAACTACAGCCAGGTATATCCCCCTCCCCTATGACATCATCAACCAATCAGCCAATCACCTTGCTACTACCGCTAGAGGAAGCGTCGGCGCCAGAAGAGAGGGAGGAAGAAGAAGCAGCAGCAGCAGCAGCGGAGGAGGAAGAGGAGGAAGAGGAGGAGTAGACGGAAGAGTCGCTGTCGGACGCGTCTGGACCCTCGGTGGAGGTCGGAGAGGGAGGGGCCTCGAACGGCGGCTCCACCATCACCCGTGGCAACCGCGGACGCGACTGCGTGTCACGGGGTGGGTGGGGAGGGAGGGAGGGAGGAGGGCAGACCATAGAATCAGAATTAGAGGAACGGACATTCCCATTCAAAGCAATGTTACGCCAACCACTGTGAGCCTCAGTGTTTAACACATGCAACCAACAGCATTTAGTGGGTTCAGAAACCTGCACGACCGACGATGGGGTTTTGATTCATTCTACTGAGTCTAATTCTATGGTCTGGGAAACCTGGTCCATCCCAACTGATTCAAATCACTCATTCCAACTCCAATCTCTAATCTCTAATCTCCCCAGTATCAGCAACATCGGAGGATAATCCAGTGCGTTCGCTTCTAGTAAATCAAATCAAAACTACTTCTCTGTTAGTAACAAAGTCTCACTCCTACATGTCGGGCAGACTTACGAGTTCAGCAACGTCTGAAGGCGTGACGGCCGAGTCCGGCCCCTCTGTGGTGGTCTGCGACGAGTCGGCGCTCGGGGGCAGCGAGGGGTCTCCCAGGGGGTCCAGCAGGGGCCCGTCGGGCATCTCCGTGCTCTCCGGTGTGGCGTAGTCGGCCGTTTCCGGAGTAACGTTAGCCCCGCTGGAGCTGTGGCTGAGCATGTCCTCGTCCTCTGCGTTGTCATTGGGCGACTCGGGAGTCCCCGCCCCTCCCTCGCCGCCAGACGTCCCGAGGGCAGTCGTTCCTTGTTCCGAGGAGGCGCCACCGAGGTCCACGGAGTCGCCGGGCTGCAGAGCATGCTGTGAGGAGCGGGGCTGCTGGGTAATGATGTCGACCACCTGGGCGGTGGCGTCGGCGCCCGCGACAGAGGCTGAGTCAAGGTGGGAGACACATTAAAATCATCACCCTCCCTCTCAACCTCATCTTTCAATACAACAGACAGGGGAGAGTAAAGAATGGACCCCCCCCCCCCCACCCGTTTGGTTCTATTTGATTGAAGTTGTACTGCTAACAGATGACTGGGTCTGGAGAGTAAAGAATGGACCCCCACCCCCCACCCGTTTGGTTCTATTTGATTGAAGTTGTACAGCTAACAGATGACTGGGTCTGGAGAGTAAAGAATGGACCCCCCCTCCCCCCCCCCACCCGTTTGGTTCTATTTGATTGAAGTTGTACTGCTAACAGATGACTGGGTCTGGAGAGTAAAGAATGGACCCCCCACCCGTTTGGTTCTATTTGATTGAAGTTGTACAGCTAACAGATGACTGGGTCTGGAGAGTAAAGAATGGACCCCCACCCCCCACCCATTTGGTTCTATTTGATTGAAGTTGTACAGCTAACAGATGACTGGGTCTGGAGAGTAAAGAATGGACCCCCCACCCATTTGGTTCTATTTGATTGAAGTTGTACTGCTAACAGATGACTGGGTCTGGAGAGTAAAGAATGGACCCCCTCCCCCCACCCGTTTGGTTCTATTTGATTGAAGTTGTACTGCTAACAGATGACTGGGTCTGGAGAGTAAAGAATGGACCCCCCCCCCACCCGTTTGGTTCTATTTGATTGAAGTTGTACTGCTAACAGATGACTGGGTCTGGAGAGTAAAGAATGGACCCCCCTCCCCCGTTTAGTTCTATTTGATTGAAGTTGTACTGCTAACAGATGACTGGGTCTGGAGAGTAAAGAATGGACCCCCCCGTTTGGTTCTATTTGATAGAAGTTGTACTGCTAACAGATGACTGGGTCTGGAGAGTAAAGAATGGACCCCCCCGTTTAGTTCTATTTGATTGAAGTTGTACTGCTAACAGATGACTGGGTCTGGAGAGTAAAGAATGGACCCCCCACCCGTTTGGTTCTATTTGATTGAAGTTGTACTGCTAACAGATGACTGGGTCTGGAGAGTAAAGAATGGACCCCCACCCCCACCCGTTTGGTTCTATTTGATTGAAGTTGTACTGCTAACAGATGACTGGGTCTGGAGAGTAAAGAATGGACCCCCCTCCCCCCGTTTAGTTCTATTTGATTGAAGTTGTACTGCTAACAGATGACTGGGTCTGGAGAGTAAAGAATGGACCCCCCCTCCCCCTCCCCCGTTTAGTTCTATTTGATTGAAGTTGTACTGCTAACAGATGACTGGGTCTGGAGAGTAAAGAATGGACCCCCCCACCCATTTGGTTCTATTTGATTGAAGTTGTACTGCTAACAGATGACTGGGTCTGGAGAGTAAAGAATGGACCCCCCACCCGTTTGGTTCTATTTGATTGAAGTTGTACTGCTAACAGATGACTGGGTCTGGAGAGTAAAGAATGGACCCCCCCCGTTTGGTTCTATTTGATTGAAGTTGTACTGCTAACAGATGACTGGGTCTGGAGAGTAAAGAATGGACCCCCCACCCGTTTGGTTCTATTTGATTGAAGTTGTACTGCTAACAGATGACTGGGTCTGGAGAGTAAAGAATGGACCCCCCACCCGTTTGGTTCTATTTGATTGAAGTTGTACTGCTAACAGATGACTGGGTCTGGAGAGTAAAGAATGGACCCCCCACCCGTTTGGTTCTATTTGATTGAAGTTGTACTGCTAACAGATGACTGGGTCTGGAGAGTAAAGAATGGACCCCCTCCCCCCACCCGTTTGGTTCTATTTGATTGAAGTTGTACTGCTAACAGATGACTGGGTCTGGAGAGTAAAGAATGGACCCCCCACCCATTTGGTTCTATTTGATTGAAGTTGTACAGCTAACAGATGACTGGGTCTGGAGAGTAAAGAATGGACCCCCTCCCCCCCCACGTTTGGGTCAATTTAAATAGTTATTTTTGCCTGGTGTTGTGTATGATATATTCACATCTCGTTAAAGGGATTTTTTATGAATAATGACTCAATGTTTTATAAATTTAAAATCACAACTATGACTAAAACAGAATACTACTATGTTACTGTATGGATGTATGAATCTTATTATAATCATGAAACTAAATATAACGTGTGTAGTTTTAATCAAGAATTAGAACAAGGACCGTCTGTTCCTTGTTAGAAACTAATGGAGTTTATGGTCAGACCGGCTGGAATGCTGTGTTCCTTATAGGACATCCTGTCCCAGGGAGGAGAGAGACCTTGGGCTATACTGACTTTCCTAACAGGACATCCTGTCCCCACACAGGGAGGGGAGAGACCTTGGGCTATACTGACATTCCTTATAGGACATCCTGTCCCCACCCAGGGAGAGGAGAGACCTTGGGCTATACTGACATTCCTTACAGGACATCCTGTCCCCACCCAGGGAGAGGAGAGACCTTGGGCTATACTGACATTCCTTATAGGACATCCTGTCCCAGGGAGAGGAGAGACCTTGGGCTATACTGACATTCCTTATAGGACATCCTGTCCCAGGGAGAGGAGAGACCTTGGGCTATACTGACATTCCTTATAGGACATCCTGTCCCAGGGAGAGGAGAGACCTTGGGCTATACTGACATTCCTTACAGGACATCCTGTCCCCACCCAGGGAGGGGAGAGACCGTGGGCTATACTGACATTCCTTATAGGACATCCTGTCCCAGGGAGAGGAGAGACCTTGGGCTATACTGACATTCCTTATAGGACATCCTGTCCCCACCCAGGGAGAGGAGAGACCTTGGGCTATACTGACATTCCTTATAGGACATCCTGTCCCAGGGAGAGGAGAGACCTTGGGCTATACTGACATTCCTTATAGGACATCCTGTCCCAGGGAGAGGAGAGACCTTGGGCTATACTGACATTCCTTATAGGACATCCTGTCCCAGGGAGAGGAGAGACCTTGGGCTATACTGACATTCCTTATAGGACATCCTGTCCCAGGGAGAGGAGAGACCTTGGGCTATACTGACATTCCTTATAGGACATCCTGTCCCAGGGAGGGGAGAGACCGTGGGCTATACTGACATTCCTTATAGGACATCCTGTCCCAGGGAGGGGAGAGACCTTGGGCTATACTGACATTCCTTATAGGACATCCTGTCCCAGGGAGGGGAGAGACCTTGGGCTATACTGACATTCCTTATAGGACATCCTGTCCCAGGGAGAGGAGAGACCTTGGGCTATACTGACATTCCTTATAGGACATCCTGTCCCAGGGAGGGGAGAGACCGTGGGCTATACTGACATTCCTTATAGGACATCCTGTCCCAGGGAGGGGAGAGACCGTGGGCTATACTGACATTCCTTACAGGACATCCTGTCCCCACCCAGGGAGAGGAGAGACCTTGGGCTATACTGACATTCCTTATAGGACATCCTGTCCCCACCCAGGGAGAGGAGAGACCTTGGGCTATACTGACATTCCTTACAGGACATCCTGTCCCCACCCAGGGAGAGGAGAGACCTTGGGCTATACTGACATTCCTTATAGGACATCCTGTCCCAGGGAGAGGAGAGACCTTGGGCTATACTGACATTCCTTATAGGACATCCTGTCCCCACCCAGGGAGGGGAGAGACCTTGGGCTATACTGACATTCCTTATAGGACATCCTGTCCCAGGGAGAGGAGAGACCTTGGGCTATACTGACATTCCTTATAGGACATCCTGTCCCCACCCAGGGAGAGGAGAGACCTTGGGCTATACTGACATTCCTTACAGGACATCCTGTCCCAGGGAGAGGAGAGACCTTAGGCTATACTGACATTCCTTACAGGACATCCTGTCCCAGGGAGAGGAGAGACCTTGGGCTATACTGACATTCCTTATAGGACATCCTGTCCCCACCCAGGGAGAGGAGAGACCTTGGGCTATACTGACATTCCTTATAGGACATCCTGTCCCCACCCAGGGAGAGGAGAGACCTTGGGCTATACTGACATTCCTTACAGGACATCCTGTCCCCACCCAGGGAGAGGAGAGACCTTGGGCTATACTGACATTCCTTATAGGACATCCTGTCCCCACCCAGGGAGAGGAGAGACCTTGGGCTATACTGACATTCCTTATAGGACATCCTGTCCCAGGGAGAGGAGAGACCTTGGGCTATACTGACATTCCTTATAGGACATCCTGTCCCCACCCAGGGAGGGGAGAGACCTTGGGCTATACTGACATTCCTTATAGGACATCCTGTCCCCACCCAGGGAGGGGAGACCTTGGGCTATACTGACATTCCTTATAGGACATCCTGTCCCCACCCAGGGAGAGGAGAGACCTTGGGCTATACTGACATTCCTTACAGGACATCCTGTCCCCACCCAGGGAGAGGAGAGACCTTGGGCTATACTGACATTCCTTATAGGACATCCTGTCCCCACCCAGGGAGGGGAGAGACCTTGGGCTATACTGACATTCCTTATAGGACATCCTGTCCCAGGGAGAGGAGAGACCTTGGGCTATACTGACATTCCTTACAGGACATCCTGTCCCCACCCAGGGAGAGGAGAGACCTTGGGCTATACTGACATTCCTTATAGGACATCCTGTCCCCACCCAGGGAGAGGAGAGACCTTGGGCTATACTGACATTCCTTATAGGACATCCTGTCCCCACCCAGGGAGAGGAGAGACCTTGGGCTATACTGACATTCCTTATAGGACATCCTGTCCCCACCCAGGGAGAGGAGAGACCTTGGGCTATACTGACATTCCTTATAGGACATCCTGTCCCCACCCAGGGAGAGGAGAGACCTTGGGCTATACTGACATTCCTTATAGGACATCCTGTCCCCACCCAGGGAGAGGAGAGACCTTGGGCTATACTGACATTCCTTATAGGACATCCTGTCCCCACCCAGGGAGGGGAGAGACCTTCGGCTATACTGACATTCCTTATAGGACATCCTGTCCCCACCCAGAGAAAGGAGAGACCTTGGGCTATACTGACATTCCTTATAGGACATCCTGTCCCAGGGAGAGGAGAGACCTTGGGCTATACTGACATTCCTTATAGGACATCCTGTCCCCACCCAGGGAGAGGAGAGACCTTGGGCTATACTGACATTCCTTACAGGACATCCTGTCCCAGGGAGAGGAGAGACCTTGGGCTATACTGACATTTCTTACAGGACATCCTGTCCCAGGGAGAGGAGAGACCTTGGGCTATACTGACATTCCTTATAGGACATCCTGTCCCAGGGAGAGGAGAGACCTTGGGCTATACTGACATTCCTTATAGGACATCCTGTCCCATGGAGAGGAGAGACCTTGGGCTTGTCGTAGATTATTTAACAGGTGGTAGACAGCGTGGGAAGACTTATGAACTATACCGACATTGTATCGGAGTGGAGGAAGGACAATTTAAAACCTATGACGTCATATTTAGTATATAACCTGATGTAAATTGTGCTGTCATCAGTACTCTCGAGAATAAACGCTATTGATTGATTTTGAGACTGGCCTCTGTCCATTTTATGCAAATTAAGTATCTTACAAATTCTTAGAAAATGGGCAGAGTGTTTTAATTGAATTGGTTGATGAACATATAGGAATAAAATATCTATACTTAAAGTACGTGATTGAGGTCTGTCCTTATAATGTCGTATTTGTGAATTTTGTACGGATGGGTGGTAGGGATATATGCGTACCCACTTCCAATTGTGACAGATTAGTTTGCAGTTTAAGTGCTCTACGGTTTTCCTTCCTTGTTGGATGGTTGGTTAATACGGATGGTTGGTTCATATGGATGGTTGGTTAATACGGATGGTTGGTTAATACTGATGGTTGGTTCATATGGATGGTTGGTTAATACGGATGGTTGGTTAATACGGATGGTTGGTTCATAAGGATGGTTGGTTAATACTAATGGTTGGTTCATAAGGATGGTTGGTTAATACGGATGGTTGGTTCATACGGATGGTTGGTTAATACGGATGGTTGGTTCATAAGGATGGTTGGTTAATACGGATGGTTGGTTCATAAGGATGGTTGGTTAATACGGATGGTTGGTTCATAAGGATGGTTGGTTAATACGGATGGTTGGTTCATAAGGATGGTTGGTTCATAAGGATGGTTGGTTAATACGGATGGTTGGTTAATACGGATGGTTGGTTCATACGGATGGTTGGTTAATACGGATGGTTGGTTCATAAGGATGGTTGGTTCATAAGGATGGTTGGTTAATACGGATGGTTGGTTCATAAGGATGGTTGGTTCATAAGGATGGTTGGTTCATAAGGATGGTTGGTTCATAAGGATGGTTGGTTCATACGGATGGTTGGTTAATACTGATGGTTGGTTCATACGGATGGTTGGTTCATAAGGATGGTTGGTTAATACTGATGGTTGGTTCATAAGGATGGTTCACATGAGAATGAACTGCGGGATACAGGCCTATTCCCTGTCACACTAACATAAGGATGGTTGGTTCATACGGATGGTTGGTTCATATGGATGGTTGGTTCATACTGATGGTTGGTTCATACTGATGGTTGGTTAATACGGATGGTTGGTTAATACTGATGGTTGGTTCATATGGATGGTTGGTTCATACTGATGGTTGGTTCATACTGATGGTTGGTTCATAAGGATGGTTCACATTAACAGTGAACGGCAGGATTACAGGCCTATTCCCTGTCAGTTTCATAAATCCTATGTTCCATGAGTTAATATTTGAATATTCATAATAGTGATAGTTAATCATTTTAATAGACCCCCCCCCCCCTAATGATAATACGATTGGCTCGACATGATGTCGGATACCATGGCAATTAACGAATGATTTACCTTTAAACGAATCCAAACAATTGGATAAGCATTGTGCCAACATGTCATAACAATAACAAATAAATAACAACAACAACAATAAATAATCATAATAAATAATAACAATAATAATAATAATTAATAATAATACAAAATAATAATAACACATAGTAATCATAATAAATACGTAGAACGTAGAATGTATGCACACATGACTGTAAGTCGCTTTGGATAAAAGCGTCAGCTAAATGGCATATATTATTATTATTATTATTATATTAAATAATAACAATAGTAATAACAATAAATAATTAATAATAATAAATCATAACAATAATAACACATAATAATAAATAATCATATTAAATAATAACAATAAATAATAAATAATGAATCATAATAAATAATAACAATAAATAATAAATAATGAATCATAATAAATAATAACAATAAATAATAAATAATTAATCATAATAAATAATAACAATAAATAATAAATAATTAATCATAATAAATAATAATAATGAGCTTGAGTGATATGAATGGTGATGTTCCTGTATTCTGTCTCACCTGTAAAGGCCCCGGTGGTGACCTCTGCCCTCTCAGGGTCGTCCTCCAACCCCTCCTCCTCCCCCGACAGCATCTTGCCTGGGACACACAGACAGGATAAAGACGGCTACTGTAACATGACCAGTCAGCAGTGTTAAGAGAAAGCTGTGGTAAAGAGGACTACTGTAAACACAGTGTTAGAGAAAGCTGTGGTAAAGAGGACTACTGTAAACACAGTGTTAGAGAAAGCTGTGGTAAAGAGGACTACTGTAAACACAGTGTTAGAGAAAGCTGTGTTAAAGAGGACTACTGTAAACACAGTGTTAGAGAAAGCTGTAGTAAAGAGGACTACTGTAAACACAGTGTTAGAGAAAGCTGTGGTAAAGAGGACTACTGTAAACACAGTGTTAGAGAAAGCTGTGTTAAAGAGGACTACTGTAAACACAGTGTTAGAGAAAGCTGTGTTAAAGAGAACTACTGTAACACAGGTCGCTACATGACCAGTCAGCAGAGTTAGAGAAAACTGTGGTAGACCAATGGTTCTCCAACCTCTCCTCTGGGCCCCAAAGTCCTTCCATGTATTTCAACTATTCTAAAGCTAAAACAACCTGATCCAACTGATCAACTGATGCACAATTTCTTCTTTAGTTTCATCAGACATACTAGCCCAGGAACACACCAAACTAGTCCAGGAATACATCAAACTAGTCCAGGAATACACCAAACTAGTCCAGGAACACACCAAACTAGTCCAGGAACACACCAAACTAGTCCAGGAACACACCAAACTAGTCCAGGAACACACCAAACTAGTCCAGGAACACATGAAAACTAGTCCAGGAATACATCAAACTAGTCCAGGAACACACCAAACTAGTCCAGGAACACACCAAACTAGTCCAGGAACACACCAAACTAGTCCAGGAACACATGAAAACTAGTCCAGGAATACATCAAACTAGTCCAGGAATACACCAAACTAGTCCAGGAACACACCAAACTAGTCCAGGAACGCACCAAAACTAGTCCAGGAACGCACCAAAACTAGTCCAGCAACAAACCAAAACTCGTCCAGGAACACACCAAACTAGTCCAGGAACGCACCAAAACTAGTCCAGGAACACACCAAAACTAGTCCAGGAACACACCAAACTAGTCCAGGAACACACCAAAACTAGTCCAGCAACAAACCAAAACTCGTCCAGGAACACACCAAACTAGTCCAGGAACGCACCAAACTAGTCCAGGAACGCACCAAACTAGTCCAGGAACGCACCAAAACTAGTCCAGCAACAAACCAAAACTCGTCCAGGAACACACCAAACTAGTCCAGGAACGCACCAAAACTAGTCCAGGAACGCACCAAAACTAGTCCAGGAACACACCAAAACTAGTCCAGGAACACACCAAAACTAGTCCAGGAACACACCAAACTAGTCCAGGAACACACCAAAACTAGTCCAGGAATACACCAAAACTAGTCCAGCAACACACCAAAACTAGTCCAGGAATACACCAAACTAGTCCAGGAACACACCAAAACTAGTCCAGGAACACACCAAAACTAGTCCAGGAATAAATTAAACTAGTCCAGGAATATATCAAACTAGTCCAGGAACACACCAAAACTAGTCCAGGAACACATCAAACTCGTCCAGGAATAAATTAAACTAGTCCAGGAATAAATTAAACTAGTCCAGGAATAAATTAAACTAGTCCAGGAATACATGGAAACATGTTGAATGGCTGGGGGTGCTGGAGGAGAGGTTTGGGAAACACTGTTTCAGGTAGAGGGAGCAGGACACAGGAGAGAGTTTAAAAAAAAAATCACCTTTCTGTTTTCTGAGGAGGAGTGGACTATTACAGGAAGACCCGCCCCCGGCTGCCAGCAGGAAACAGGAAGAACACACACAGGAACAGGAAGTGAAGGAGAGAAAAGAAGGAAAGCCCCATGGAAAATAGGCATTATACCCCAGACAGACAGAGGAACAGAGTTAGTTAGTAAGAGAAGATATTCATCCCAAATGGCACCCTATTCCCTATATAGGGAATAGGGCTCTGGTCACTAGTAGTTCACTATATAGGGAATAGGACTCTGGTCACTAGTAGTTCACTATATAGGGAATAGGGCTCTGGTCACTAGTAGTTCACTATATAGGGAATAGGGCTCTGGTCACTAGTAGTTCACTATATAGGGAATAGGGCTCTGGTCACTAGTAGTTCACTATATAGGGAATAGGGCTCTGGTCACTAGTAGTTCACTATATAGGGAATAGGGCTCTGGTCACTAGTAGTTCACTATATAGGGAATAGGGCTCTGGTCACTAGTAGTTCACTATATAGGGAATAGGGCTCTGGTCACTAGTAGTTCACTATATAGGGAATAGGGCTCTGGTCACCAGTAGTTCACTATATAGGGAATAGGGCTCTGGTCTAAATTAGTGCACTATATAGGGAATAGGGCTCTGGTCACTAGTAGTTCACTATATAGGGAATAGGGTTCTGGTCACTAGTAGTGCACTATATAGGGAATAGGCCTCTGGTCACTAGTAGTTCACTATATAGGGAATAGGGCTCTGGTCACTAGTAGTGCACTATATAGGGAATAGGGCTGTGGTCACTAGTAGTGCACTATATAGGGAGTAGGGCCCTGGTCACTAGTAGTTCACTATATAGGGAATAGGGCTCTGGTCACTAGTAGTTCACTATATAGGGAGTAGGGCCCTGGTCACTAGTAGTTCACTATATAGGGAATAGGGCTCTGGTCTATAGTAGTTCACTATATAGGGAATAGGGCTCTGGTCACTAGTAGTTCACTATATAGGGAATAGGGCTCTGGTCACTAGTAGTTCACTATATAGGGAATAGGGCTCTGGTCACTAGTAGTTCACTATATAGGGAATAGGGCTCTGGTCACTAGTAGTTCACTATACACTGAGTGTACAAAACATTAGGAACAGCTGCTCTTTCCATGGGGAGGAGACGGGTTAAAGAACGATTTTTAAGCCTTGGGATAAATGAGACATGGATTGTGTCTGTCTGCTATTCAGAGGGTGAATGGACAAGACAAATGATTTAAGTGCCTTTGAACAGGGTAGGAGGTGCCAGGTGCATCTAGAACTGCAACGCTGCTCAACAGTTTCCAGTGTGTATCAGGAACGGTCCAACCACCCAAAGGACATCCAGTCAACTTGACACAACTTGTGGAAAGTGTTGGAGTCAACATGGACCAGCATCCCTGTGGAACGCTTTTAACACCTTGTAGAGTCAACATGGACCAGCATCCCTGTGGAACGCTTTCAACACCTTGTAGAGTCAACATGGACCAGCATCCCTGTGGAACGCTTTTAACACCTTGTAGAGTCAACATGGACCAGCATCCCTGTGGAACGCTTTCAACACCTTGTAGAGTCAACATGGGCCAGCATCCCTGTGGAACGCTTTCAACACCTTGTAGAGTCAACATGGACCAGCATCCCTGTGGAACGCTTTCAACACCTTGTAGAGTCCCTGACCTGATGAATAGAGTCTGTTCTGTGGTCCTTCTGTAGCTCAGTTGGTAGAGCATGGCGCTTGTAACGCCAGGATAGTGGGTTCGATTCCCGGGACCACCCATACGTAGAATGAATGCACACATGACTGTAAGTCGCTTTGGATAAAAGCGCCTGCTAAATGGCATATATTATTATTATTATTATTATTATATTATAGGACAAAAGGGGGTGTAACTCAATATTAGGAAGGTGTTCCTAATGTTTTGCATTCTCAGTGTATAGTGAGCCTTTTGGGACCAATCAGCAGACAGCAACAAAATAAAAAGAATAGAGAGATAGGAGGCGGAGCTCTGTACAGTGACTGGCAGAGAATTCACCCAATGACTGGCCTTTGTCATTCGAAACTAAACGATTTAACCGACAAGAGCAATCCACCAACGACCAATCAGTATTCGTTTGATTGACGGGCGGACTAACCAATGAACTCCAGGATGCTGCCGGAGTGGGCGCGTCTCTCCACGTCCCGTCGGAACACGCTGGCGTGCGGAACGCTGCCGGGCGTAATGAGCATGTGCAGTAGCTCCGGGGGAGGAGTCCGGAACATCTGCTGCATCAGTTCCAGAGAGGCCGTCACCACGTTGTGGTCGCCATGCTGGCTGTAGTGGAGAGTCAACTCATAGACCTGGACACACACACACACACACACACACACACACACACACACACACACACACACAGTCACCACGTTGTGGTCGCCGTGCTGGCTGTAGTGGAGAGTCAACTCATAGACCTGGACACACACACACACACACAGTCACCACGTTGTGGTCGCCGTGCTGGCAGTCACTCATAGACCTGGACACACACACACACACACAGTCACCACGTTGTGGTCGCCGTGCTGGCTGTAGTGGAGAGTCAACTCATAGACCTGGACACACACACACACAGTCACCACGTTGTGGTCGCCGTGCTGGCTGTAGTGGAGAGTCAACTCATAGACCTGGACACACACACACACACACACACAGTCACCACGTTGTGGTCGCCGTGCTGGCTGTAGTGGAGAGTCAACTCATAGACCTGGACACACACACACACACACAGTCACCACGTTGTGGTCGCCATGCTGGCTGTAGTGGAGAGTCAACTCATAGACCTGGACACACACACACACACACACAGTCACCACGTTGTGGTCGCCATGCTGGCTGTAGTGGAGAGTCAACTCATAGACCTGGACACACACACACACACACACACACACACACACACACACACACACACACACACACACACACACACACACACACACACACACACACACTGACTGACTTGCAGTAGCTGTTCAGGCGTGGGCTGTAAGTCTGCCTCCTTCCTCATGACTCCAAAGCTTCCTTTCAGGCTGGTGGTCCTGTCCTGTTGCTGTAGTTGAGGCATCAGGTAAGACCTGGAACAACACCCCCAGGACCAGGTGGTTAGGATGTTCCTCATCGACAGGGACCAACAGACCTGGGCTGAGAGTGGAGATGTTCACCTCATCTACCGAGACCAACAGACCTGGAGGGAGAGAGAGATGTCACCTCATCTACAGAGACTAACAGACCTGGAGAGAGAGAGATGTTCACCTCATCTACAGGGACTAACAGACCTGGACACACATCTACAGAGACTAACAGACCTGGAGAGAGAGAGAGATGTTCACCTCATCTACAGGGACACAACAGACCTGGAGAGAGAGAGAGATGTTCAACTCATCTACAGAGACCAACAAACCACAGAGAGAGACAGATGTTCACCTCATCTACAGAGACACAACAGACCTGAGAGCAGTAGCTGTTCACGTCATCTGAGACCAACAGACCTGAGAGAGAGAGCCTCCTACCGAGACCAACAAACCTGGATGAGAGAGAGAGATGTTCACTTTCATCTACAGGGACTAACAGACCTGGAGTTGAGGATCAGGTAACATCTAGGGTTACCAACACCCCCAGGACCAGGAGAGAGATGTTCCTCATCTACAGGGACCAACAGACCTGGAGGGAGAGAGAGAGATGTTCACCTCATCTACAGGACCAACAGACCTGGAGAGACAGAGAGAGAGAGAGAGAGAGAGAAATCTGAGATGCCTGTGCTATGGGCTGGTTGTGTCATTGGTACTGAGAGCAGGACGATGAGCAGCCAGGGCTAAAGATAAGAGAGATGACAGTGATGGACTGGTTGTTTTTACAGAGACCAACAGACCAGCAGGACGTTGAGCATCTACAGAGACTAAATGATAAGTGAGATGCCTGTGCTATGGACTGGTTGTGTTCATCTACTGACCCAGCAGGACGAGAGAGAGAGCAGCCAGAGGCTAAATGATAAGTGATGATGCCTGTGCTATGGACAGATGTTGTGTTTGGTACAGACCCAGCAGGACGTTGAGCAGCCAGGGCTAAATGACAGTGATGATGCCTGTGCTATGGACTGGAGTGTTTGGTACTAACAGACCCAGCAGGACGTTGAGCAGCCAGGGCTAAAATGATAAGTGATGATGCCTGTGCTATGGACTGGTTGTGTTTGAGTACAGACCCAGCAGGACGTTGAGCAGCCAGGGCTAAATGACCTAGAGTGATGATGCCTGTGACCTATGGACTGGTTGTGTTTGGTACTGACCCAGCAGGACGTTGAGCAGCCAGGGCTAAATGATAAGTGATGATGCCTGTGCTATGGGCTGGTTGTGTTTGGTACTGACCCAGCAGGACGTTGAGCAGCCAGGGCTAAATGATAAGTGATGATGCCTGTGCTATGGGCTGGTTGTGTTTGGTACTGACCCAGCAGGACGTTGAGCAGCCAGGGCTAAATGATAAGTGATGATGCCTGTGCTATGGGCTGGTTGTGTTTGGTACTGACCCAGCAGGACGTTGAGCAGCCAGGTGTAGAAGTAGGAGGCCCGTCTCGACTGTTGACAAACACTCGCCACTGAGCTGGCGGCCGTCCGACGGATCGTAGGAGAGGTGGACTTCAGGTTGGCCACAAACGACTTCAACAACACCTGAACATGTCAGATCAGACAATTATAAACTGGGTGTGTCGAGCCCTGAATGCTGATTGGCTGACAGCCGTGGTATATCAGACCGTATACCACGCGGTATGACAAACAAACATTTTTACTGCTCTAATTACGTTGGTAACCAGGTTATTATAGCAATTAGACACCTCAGGGGGTTTGTGGTATATGGCCAATATACCACGGTTAACGGATGCATCCAGGCACTCCGCGTTGTGTCGTGCTTAAGAACAACCCTTAGCCGTGGTATATTGGTCATATACCACACCCCCTCTGGCCTTACAGCTTCGTTCTACAACAGATACAGACAAGAGGACATCGATACTTCCATTATTCTCTGTTACTCAAGGCTTTTAATACAACATTTTAACAGAGGTTGTTCTGGGGTCTTTGAGTGTGTGTGTGTGTGTGTGTGTGTGTGTGTGTGTGTGTGTGTGTGTGTGTGTGTGTGTGTGTGTGTGTGAGTGTGTGTGTGTGTGTGTGTGTGTGTGTGTGTGTGTGTGTGTGTGTGTGTGTGTGTGTGTGTGTGTGTGTGTGTGTGTGTGTGTGTGTGCGTGAGTGTGTGTGTGTGCGTGTGTGTGTGTGTTTGTGTGTGTGTGGGAGTGCGAGTTCTGTGTGTGTGTGTTGTGTGTGTGTGTGTGTGTGTGTGTGTGTGTGGGAGTGCGAGTGTGTGTGTGAGTTCTGTGTGTGTGTGTGTGTGTGTGTGTGTGTGTGTGTGTGTGTGTGAGTTGTGTGTGTGTGTGTGTGTGAGTTCTGTGTGTGTGTGTGTGTGTGTGTGTGTGTGTGTGTGTGTGTGTGTGTGTGTGTGTGTGTGTGTGTGTGTGTGTGTGAGTGTGTGTGTGTGTGCGAGTGTGTGTGTGTGTGCGAGTGTGTGTGTGTGTGTGTGTGTGTGTGTGGGAGTGCGAGTTCTGTGTGTGTGTGTGTGCGAGTGCGAGTGTGTGTGTGTGTGTGCGAGTTCTGTGTGTGTGTGTGTGTGAGTTCTGTGTGTGTGTTCGAGTTCTGTGTGTGTGTGTGTGTGAGTTCTGTGTGTGTGTCGAGTTCTGTGTGTGTGTGTGTGTGTGTGTGTGTGTGTGTGTGTGTGTGTGTGTGTGTGTGTGTGCGAGTGTGTGTGTGTGTGTGCGAGTGTGTGTGAGTTCTGTGTGTGAGTTCTGTGTGTGTGTGAGTGTGAGTTCTGTGTGTGAGTGCAGTGCAGTGTGTGTGTGTGTGTGTGTGTGTGCGAGTTCTGTGTGTGTGTGCGCGAGTTCTGTGTGTGTGCGAGTTCTGTGTGTGCGTGCGTGCGTGCGAGCGTGCGAGCGTACCTTAACCTCTCCGTCGTTAGCGAAGTGTCCCAGAGCAGTCATGATCTTAGGCACGGCAGCCGACAGAGTCTCCTGGACAGTCTCCTCCTGTCTCTTCGTGATCCTGGTCAGACAGGGGAGGAGGTTCACCAGGTACGGTCTGGAGGAGGGAGAGGAGAGGTCAGAGACCGAGCCAGTCCTCAGCAGACCGGGTACATAACAACAGATCCTGAGTCAGTCCTCAGCAGACCGGGTACATAACAACAGATCCTGAGTCAGTCCTCAGCAGACCGGGAACATAACAACAGATCCTGAGCCAGTCCTCAGCAGACCGGGTACATAACAACAGATCCTGAGCCAGTCCTCAGCAGACCGGGTACATAACAACAGATCCTGAGCCAGTCCTCAGCAGACCGGGTACATAACAACAGATCCTGAGTCAGTCCTCAGCAGACCGGGAACATAACAACAGATCCTGAGCCAGTCCTCAGCAGACCGGGTACATAACAACAGATCCTGAGCCAGTCCTCAGCAGACCGGGTACATAACAACAGATCCTGAGTCAGTCCTCAGCAGACCGGGTACATAACAGATCCTGAGTCAGTCCTCAGCAGACCGGGTACATAACAACAGATCCTGAGCCAGTCCTCAGCAGACCGGGTACATAACAACAGATCCTGAGTCAGTCCTCAGCAGACCGGGTACATAACAACAGATCCTGAGCCAGTCCTCAGCAGACCGGGTACATAACAACAGATCCTGAGCCAGTCCTCAGCAGACCGGGTACATAACAACAGATCCTGAGTCAGTCCTCAGCAGACCGGGTACATAACAACAGATCCTGAGCCAGTCCTCAGCAGACCGGGTACATAACAACAGATCCTGAGTCAGTCCTCAGCAGACCGGGTACATAACAACAGATCCTGAGCCAGTCCTCAGCAGACCGGGTACATAACAACAGATCCTGAGTCAGTCCTCAGCAGACCGGGTACATAACAACAGATCCTGAGCCAGTCCTCAGCAGACCGGGTACATAACAACAGATCCTGAGCCAGTCCTCAGCAGACCGGGTACATAACAACAGATCCTGAGTCAGTCCTCAGCGGACCGGGTACATAACAACAGATCCTGAGTCAGTCCTCAGCGGACCGGGTACATAACAACAGATCCTGAGCCAGTCCTCAGCAGACCGGGTCCATAACAACAGATCCTGAGCCAGTCCTCAGCAGACCGGGTCCATAACAACAGATCCTGAGCCAGTCCTCAGCAGACCGGGTACATAACAACAGATCCTGAGTCAGTCCTCAGCAGACCGGGTACATAACAACAGATCCTGAGTCAGTCCTCAGGAGACCGGGTACATAACAACAGATCCTGAGCCAGTCCTCAGCAGACCGGGTACATAACAACAGATCCTCAGCCAGTCCTCAGCAGACCGGGTACATAACAACAGATCCTGAGTCAGTCCTCAGCGGACCGGGTACATAACAACAGATCCTGAGTCAGTCCTCAGCAGACCGGGTACATAACAACAGATCCTCAGCCAGTCCTCAGCAGACCGGGTACATAACAACAGATCCTCAGCCAGTCCTCAGCAGACCGGGTACATAACAACAGATCCTGAGTCAGTCCTCAGCAGACCGGGTACATAACAACAGATCCTGAGCCAGTCCTCAGCAGACCGGGTACATAACAACAGATCCTGAGCCAGTCCTCAGCAGACCGGGTACATAACAACAGATCCTGAGCCAGTCCTCAGCAGACCGGGTACATAACAACATATCCTGAGTCAGTCCTCAGCAGACCGGGTACATAACAACAGATCCTGAGCCAGTCCTCAGCAGACCGGGTACATAACAACAGATCCTGAGTCAGTCCTCAGCAGACCGGGTACATAACAACAGATCCTGAGCCAGTCCTCAGCAGAACGGGTACATAACAACAGATCCTGAGTCAGTCCTCAGCAGACCGGGTACATAACAACAGATCCTGAGTCAGTCCTCAGCAGACCGGGTACATAACAACAGATCCTGAGCCAGTCCTCAGCAGACCGGGTACATAACAGATCCTGAGTCAGTCCTCAGGAGACCGGGTACATAACAACAGATCCTGAGCCAGTCCTCAGCAGACCGGGTACATAACAGATCCTGAGTCAGTCCTCAGGAGACCGGGTACATAACAACAGATCCTGAGTCAGTCCTCAGCAGACCGGGTACATAACAACAGATCCTGAGTCAGTCCTCAGGAGACCGGGTACATAACAACAGATCCTGAGCCAGTCCTCAGCAGACCGGGTACATAACAACAGATCCTGAGTCAGTCCTCAGCAGACCGGGTACATAACAACAGATCCTGAGTCAGTCCTCAGGAGACCGGGTACATAACAACAGATCCTGAGTCAGTCCTCAGGAGACCGGGTACATAACAACAGATCCTGAGTCAGTCCTCAGCAGACTGGGTACATAACAACAGATCCTGAGTCAGTCCTCAGCAGACCGGGTACATAACAACAGATCCTGAGTCAGTCCTCAGCAGACCGGGTACATAACAGATCCTGAGTCAGTCCTCAGGAGACCGGGTACATAACAACAGATCCTGAGCCAGTCCTCAGCAGACCGGGTACATAACAACAGATCCTGAGTCAGTCCTCAGCAGACCGGGTACATAACAGATCCTGAGTCAGTCCTCAGCAGACCGGGTACATAACAGATCCTGAGTCAGTCCTCAGGAGACTGGGTACATAACAACAGATCCTGAGTCAGTCCTCAGCAGAGTCAGTAGTACCTCATAGTATTACCCCACAGGACCAACACCTCATAGTATTACCCCACCTCATAGTATTACCCCACAGGACCCAACACCTCATAGTATTACCCCACCTCATAGTATTACCCCACAGGACCCAACACCTCATAGTATTACCCCACAGGACCCAACACCTCATAGTATTACCCCACAGGACCCAACACCTCATAGTATTACCCCACAGGACCCAACACCTCATAGTATTACCCCACCTCATAGTATTACCCCACCTCATAGTATTACCCCACCTCATAGTATTACCCCACAGGACCCAACACCTCATAGTATTACCCCACAGGACCCAACACCTCATAGTATTACCCCACCTCATAGTATTACCCCACCTCATAGTATTACCCCACCTCATAGTATTGCCCCACCTCATAGTATTACCCCACCTCATAGTATTACCCCACCTCATAGTATTACCCCACCTCATAGTATTACCCCACAGGACCCAACACCTCATAGTATTACCCCACCTCATAGTATTACCCCACAGGACCCAACACCTCATAGTATTACCCCACCTCATAGTATTACCCCACAGGACCCAACACCTCATAGTATTACCCCACCTCATAGTATTACCCCACCTCATAGTATTACCCCACCTCATAGTATTACCCCACAGGACCCAACACCCATAGTATTACCCCACCTCATAGTATTACCCCACCTCATAGTATTACCCCACCTCATAGTATTACCCCACAGGACCCAACACCTCATAGTATTACCCCACCTCATAGTATTACCCCCCACAGGACCCAACACCTCATAGTATTACCCCACCTCATAGTATTACCCCACCTCATAGTATTACCCCACCTCATAGTATTACCCCACAGGACCCAACACCTCATAGTATTACCCCACCTCATAGTATTACCCCACCTCATAGTATTACCCACAGGACCCAACACCTCATAGTATTACCCCACCTCATAGGACCCCACCTCATAGTATTACCCCACCTCATACAGGACCCAACACCTCATAGTATTACCCCACCTCATAGTATTACCCCACCTCATAGTATTACCCCACCTCATAGTATTACCCCACCTCATAGTATTACCCCACAGGACCCAACACCTCATAGTATTACCCCCCACAGGACCCACCTCATAGTATTACCCCACCTCAGTATTACCCACCTCATAGTATTACCCCACCTCATAGTATTACCCCACAGGACCCAACACCTCATAGTATTACCCCACCTCATAGTATTACCCCACAGGACCCAACACCTCATAGTATTACCCCACCTCATAGTATTACCCCACCTCAGGACCCAACACCTCATAGTATTACCCACAGGACCAACACCTCATAGTATTACCCCACAGGACCCAACACCTCATAGTATTACCCCACCTCATAGTATTACCCCACCTCATAGTATTACCCCACCTCATAGTATTACCCCACAGGACCCAACACCTCATAGTATTACCCCACCTCATAGTATTACCCCACAGGACCCAACACCTCATAGTATTACCCCACCTCATAGTATTACCCCACAGGACCCAACACCTCATAGTATTACCCCACAGGACCCAACACCTCATAGTATTACCCCACAGGACCCAACACCTCATAGTATTACCCCACCTCATAGTATTACCCCACCTCATAGTATTACCCCACCTCATAGTATTACCCCACAGGACCCAACACCTCATAGTATTACCCCACCTCATAGTATTACCCAACACCTCATAGTATTACCCCACCTCATAGTATTACCAACACCTCATAGTATTACCCCACCTCATAGTATTACCCCACCTCATAGTATTACCCCACCTCATAGTATTACCCCACCTCATAGTATTACCCCACCTCATAGTATTACCCCACCTCAGGACCCAACACCTCATAGTATTACCCCACCTCATAGTATTACAGGACCCAACACCTCATAGTATTACCCCACAGGACCCAACACATAGTATTACCCCACAGGACCCAACACCTCATAGTATTACCCCACCTCATAGTATTACCCCACCTCATAGTATTACCCCACCTCATAGTATTACCCCACCTCATAGTATTACCCCACCTCATAGTATTACCCCACCTCATAGTATTACCCCACCTCATAGTATTACCCCACAGGACCCAACACCTCATAGTATTACCCCACCTCATAGTATTACCCCACCTCATAGTATTACCCCACCTCATAGTATTGCCCCACAGGACTCCAGTATTACCCCACCTCATAGTATTACCCCACCTCATAGTATTACCCCACCTCATAGTATTACCCCACAGGACCCAACACCTCATAGTATTACCCCACCTCATAGTATTACCCCACAGGACCCAACACCTCATAGTATTACCCCACCTCATAGTATTACCCCACAGGACCCAACACCTCATAGTATTACCCCACCTCATAGTATTACCCCACCTCATAGTATTACCCCACCTCATAGTATTACCCCACAGGACCCAACACCTCATAGTATTACCCCACCTCATAGTATTACCCCACCTCATAGTATTACCCCACAGGACCCAACACCTCATAGTATTACCCCACCTCATAGTATTACCCCACAGGACCCAACACCTCATAGTATTACCCCACCTCATAGTATTACCCCACCTCATAGTATTACCCCACCTCATAGTATTACCCCACAGGACCCAACACCTCATAGTATTACCCCACCTCATAGTATTACCCCACCTCATAGTATTACCCCACCTCAGGACCCAACACCTCATAGTATTACCCCACAGGACCCAACACCTCATAGTATTTACCCCACCTCATAGTATTACCCCACCTCAGGACCAACACCTCATAGTATTACCCCACCTCATAGTATTACCCCACCTCATAGTATTACCCCACCTCATAGTATTACCCCACCTCATAGTATTACCCCACCTCATAGTATTACCCCACCTCATAGTATTACCCCACCTCATAGTATTACCCCACAGGACCCAACACCTCATAGTATTACCCCACCTCATAGTATTACCCCACAGGACCCAACACCTCATAGTATTACCCCACCTCATAGTATTACCCCACCTCATAGTATTACCCCACCTCATAGTATTACAGGACCCAACACTCAGTATTACCCCACCTCATAGTATTACCCCACAGGACCCAACACCTCATAGTATTACCCCACCTCATAGTATTACCCCACCTCATAGTATTACCCCACCTCATAGTATTACCCCACCTCATAGTATTACCCCACAGGACCCAACACCTCATAGTATTACCCCACCTCATAGTATTACCCCACCTCATAGTATTACCCCACCTCATAGGACCCAACACCTCATAGTATTACCCCACAGGACCCAACACCTCATAGTATTACCCACAGGACCCAACACCTCATAGTATTACCCCACCTCATAGTATTACCCCACCTCATAGTATTACCCCACCTCATAGTATTACCCCACAGGACCCAACACCTCATAGTATTACCCCACCTCAGGTATTACCCCACCTCATAGTATTACCCCACCTCATAGTATTACCCCACCTCATAGTATTACCCCACCTCATAGTATTACCCCACCTCATAGTATTACCCCACCCACACCTCATAGTATTACCCCACCTCATAGTATTACCCCACCTCATAGTATTACCCCACAGGACCCAACACCTCATAGTATTACCCCACCTCATAGTATTACCTCAGGACCCAACACCTCATAGTATTACCCCACCTCATAGTATTACCCACAGGACCCAACACCTCATAGTATTACCCCACCTCATAGTATTACCCCACCTCATAGTATTACCCCACCTCATAGTATTACCCCACAGGACCCAACACCTCATAGTATTACCCCACCTCATAGTATTACCCCACCTCATAGTATTACCCCACCTCATAGGACCCAACACCTCATAGTATTACCCCACCTCATAGTATTACCCCACAGGACCCAACACCTCATAGTATTACCCCACCTCATAGTATTACCCCACCTCATAGTATTACCCCACCTCATAGTATTACCCCTCATAGGACCCAACACCTCATAGTATTACCCCACCTCATAGTATTACCCCACCTCATAGTATTACCCCACCTCATAGTATTACCCCCACCTCATAGTATACCCCACAGGACCCCACCTCATAGTATTACCCCACCTCATAGATTACACCTCATAGTATTACCCCACCTCATAGGACCCAACACCTCATAGTATTACCCCACCTCATAGTATTACCCCACCTCATAGTATTACCCCACCTCATAGTATTACCCCACCTCATAGTATTACCCCACAGGACCCAACACCTCATAGTATTACCCCACCTCATAGTATTTACCTCACAGGACCCAACACCTCATAGTATTACCCCCCACCTCATAGTATTACCCCACAGGGACCCATAGTAACACCTCATAGTATTACCCACAGGACCCAACACCTCATAGTATTACCCCACCTCATAGGACCCATAGTATTACACCTCATAGTATTACCCCACCTCATAGTATTACCCCACCTCATAGTATTACCCCACCTCATAGTATTACCCCACAGGACCCAACACCTCATAGTATTACCCCACCTCATAGGACCCAACACCTCATAGTATTACCCCACCTCATAGTATTACCCCAACACCTCATAGTATTACCCCACAGGACCCAACACCTCATAGTATTACCCCACCTCATAGTATTACCCCACCTCATAGTATTACCCCACCTCATAGTATTACCCCACAGGACCCAACACCTCATAGTATTACCCCACAGGACCCAACACCTCATAGTATTACCCCACCTCATAGTATTACCCCACAGGACCCATAGTATTACCCCACCTCATAGTATTACCCCACCTCATAGGACCCAACACCTCATAGTATTACCCCACAGGACCCAACACCTCATAGTATTACCCCACAGGACCCAACACCTCATAGTATTACCCCACCTCATAGTATTACAGGACCCAACACCTCATAGTATTACCCCACCTCATAGTATTACCCCACCTCATAGTATTACCCCACAGGACCCAACACCTCATAGTATTACCCCACCCCACCTCATAGTATTACCCCACCTCATAGTATTACCCCACCTCATAGTATTACCCCACCTCATAGTATTACCCCACCTCATAGTATTACCCCACAGGACCCAACACCTCATAGTATTACCCCACCTCATAGTATTACCCCACAGGACCCAACACCTCATAGTATTACCCCACCTCATAGTATTACCCCACCTCATAGTATTACCCCACCTCATAGTATTACCCCACAGGACCCAACACCTCATAGTATTACCCCACCTCATAGTATTACCCCACCTCAGGACCCAACACCTCATAGTATTACCCCACCTCATAGTATTACCCCCACCTCATAGTATTACCCCACCTCATAGTATTACCCCACAGGACCCAAACACCTCATAGTATTACCCCACCTCATAGTATTACCCCACCTCATAAATGCCCACCTCACCAGTATTACCCCACCTCATAGTATTACCCCAGTGTGACCCAAAAATGCTGTTTAGACCAGTGGGTATGAATCCAGTCTAAATGCTGTTTAGACCAGTGTGTATAAATCCAGTCTAAGTGCTGTTTAGACCAGTGTGTATAAATCCAGTCTAAATGCTGTTTAGACCAGTGGGTATGAATCCAGTCTAAATGCTGTTTAGACCAGTGTGTATAAATCCAGTCTAAGTGCTGTTTAGACCAGTGTGTATAAATCCAGTCTAAATGCTGTTTAGACCAGTGTGTATAAATCCAGTCTAAATGCTGTTTAGACCAGTGTGTATAAATCCAGTCTAAATGCTGTTTAGACCAGAGTGTATGAATCCAGTCTAAATGCTGTTTAGACCAGTGTGTATAAATCCAGTCTAAATGCTGTTTAGACCAGTGTGTATAAATCCAGTCTAAATGCTGTTTAGACCAGTGGGTATGAATCCAGTCTAAATGCTGTTTAGACCAGTGTGTATAAATCCAGTCTAAATGCTGTTTAGACCAGTGTGTATAAATCCAGTCTAAATGCTGTGGGTTAGACCAGTATGACATGTATGAATCCAGTGTGTAAATGCTGTTTAGACCAGTGTGTGTGTGTGTGTGTCTAAATGCTGTGTGTGACCAGTGTGTGTATGTGTCCACCTCTAATTTCTGTTTAGACCAGGTGTGCTAGCTCAGCGAACCTCCAGAGAGCAGCCCTCCGAAAGGCACTGTTCTAACAGAGATACACACACACACCTTCATCATCATCTTCATCATCTTCATCATCAACATGTCCATCATCATCAACGTGAACATTACCATCCTGTATTTTCCCCAGTCATCATAACCAAAACCACCACAGTCAATCACAATTAACATTTGTCATAATATTCGTCTTTACTCTTCATCATCATCATCATCATCAGTTACCACATCGGTCCATTGAGGATCAGTGAACAGGACTCCATAACGACAGGACTCCATAACGACAGGACTCCATAACGACAGGACTCCATAACGACAGGACTCCATAACGACAGGACTCCATAACGACAGGACTCCATAACAACAACAACAACAACTTTATCTACAAACCTTTTTAATTTCTTTGTAGAGCTCCAGCTGCAGTCTGGGCAGGTTGGAGTCCATCAGCGCCTGATAGAGAGAGACAGAGAGACGTAAAAACTACAACCTGACAGAACTAGATAGAGAGAACTAGATAGAGAGAACTAGATAGAGAAAGAGAGAACTAGATAGAGAGAACGAGAGAGAACTAGATAGAGAGAACAAGATAGAGAGAACGAGAGAGAATTAGATAGAGAAAAAGAGAGAACTAGATAGAGAGAAAGAGAGAACTAGATAGAGAAAGAGAGAACAAGATAGAGAGAACGAGAGAGAATTAGATAGAGAAAAAGAGAGAACTAGATAGAGAGAACTAGATAGAGAAAGAGAGAACTAGATAGAGAGAACTAGATAGAGAGAACGAGAGAGAATTAGATAGAGAAAAAGAGAGAACTAGATAGAGAGAAAGAGAGAACTAGATAGAGAAAAAGAGAGAACTAGATAGAGAGAAAGAGAGAACTAGATAGAGAAAGAGAGAACTAGATAGAGAGAACTAGATAGAGAGAACGAGAGAGAATTAGATAGAGAAAAAGAGAGAACTAGATAGAGAGAAAGAAAGAACTAGATAGAGAGAAAGAAAGAACTAGATAGAGAGAAAGAGAGAACAAGATAGAGAGAACGAGAGAGAATTAGATAGAGAAAAAGAGAGAATTAGATAGAGAGAAAGAGAGAACTAGATAGAGAAAGAGAGAACTAGATAGAGAGAACTAGATAGAGAGAACGAGAGAGAATTAGATAGAGAAAAAGAGAGAACTAGATAGAGAGAAAGAGAGAACTAGATAGAGAAAAAGAGAGAACTAGATAGAGAGAAAGAGAGAACTAGATAGAGAAAGAGAGAACTAGATAGAGAGAACAAGATAGAGAGAACGAGAGAGAATTAGATAGAGAAAAAGAGAGAACTAGATAGAGAGAAAGAGAGAACTAGATAGAGAAAGAGAGAACTAGATAGAGAAAGAGAGAACAAGATAGAGAGAACGAGAGAGAATTAGATAGAGAAAAAGAGAGAACTAGATAGAGAGAAAGAGAGAACTAGATAGAGAAAGAGAGAACTAGATAGAGAGAACTAGATAGAGAGAACGAGAGAGAATTAGATAGAGAAAAAGAGAGAACTAGATAGAGAGAAAGAGAGAACTAGATAGAGAAAAAGAGAGAACTAGATAGAGAGAAAGAGAGAACTAGATAGAGAGAAAGAGAGAACTAGATAGAGAAAAAGAGAGAACTAGATAGAGAAAAAGAGAGAACTAGATAGAGAGAAAGAGAGAACTAGATAGAGAAAGAGAGAACTAGATAGAGAGAACTAGATAGAGAGAACTAGATAGAGAGAACGAGAGAGAATTAGATAGAGAAAAAGAGAGAATTAGATAGAGAGAACGAGAGAGAACTAGATAGAGAGAACAAGATAGAGAGAACGAGAGAGAATTAGATAGAGAAAAAGAGAGAACTAGATAGAGAGAAAGAGAGAACTAGATAGAGAAAGAGAGAACTAGATAGAGAGAACTAGATAGAGAGAACGAGAGAGAATTAGATAGAGAAAAAGAGAGAACTAGATAGAGAGAACTAGATAGAGAGAACTAGATAGAGAGAAATAGAGAACTAGATAGAGAGAAAGAGAGAACTAGATAGAGAGAAAGAGAGAACTAGATAGAGAGAAAGAGAGAACTAGATAGAGAGAACTAGATAGAGAGAAAGAGAGAGAACTAGATAGAGAGAAAGAGAGAACTAGATAGAGAGAAAGAGAGAGAACTAGATAGAGAGAAAGAGAGAACTAGATAGAGAGAAAGAGAGAACTAGATATAGAGAAAGAGAGAACTAGATAGAGAGAAAGAGAGAGAACTAGATAGAGAGAAAGAGAGAACTAGATAGAGAGAAAGAGAGAACTAGATAGAGAGAAAGAGAGAACTAGATATAGAGAAAGAGAGAACTAGATAGAGAGAAAGAGAGAGAACTAGATAGAGAGAAAGAGAGAACTAGATAGAGAGAAAGAGAGAACTAGATAGAGAGAAAGAGAGAACTAGATAGAGAGAAAGAGAGAACTAGATAGAGAGAAAGAGAGAACTAGATAGAGAGAAAGAGAGAACTAGATAGAGAGAAAGAGAGAGAACTAGATAGAGAGAAAGAGAGAGAACTAGATAGAGAGAAAGAGAGAGAACTAGATAGAGAGAAAGAGAGAGAACTAGATAGAGAGAAAGAGAGAGAACTAGATAGAGAGAAAGAGAGAACTAGATAGAGAGAAAGAGGGAAGTAGATAGAGAGAACGAGATAACTAGATAGAGAGAAAGAGAGAGAACTAGATAGAGAGAAAGAGAGAGAACTAGATAGAGAATTAGTTAGAGCGAATGAGAGAGAACTAGATAGAGAAAGAGAGCCATAACATATAGGTCTGAGGAGAGCAGAAGATGGGGTCCTCACTCACTTTGATGATTTTGTTCAGGCACTCGTCTGCCACCATCCTGACGTCCGACTCTCTGTCGTCGCTGCACAGCAAGAACATCTCCATGGCGATGCCCAGAAGCTTCTGGAACTCCGGAGACGTTCTAATCCCACAGCCATAGAGACAAGAGAGGAACTGTCATTAAACACCCACCTCGTTCTGATACCCCCCTCACCACCTCATTCTGATAACCCCCCATCACACACCTCATTCTGATAACCCCCTCCCACCTCATTCTGATACCCCCCTCACACACCTCGTTCTGATAACCCCCCTCACACCTCGTTCTGATAACCCCCTCACACACCTCGTTCTGATAACCCCCTCACACACCTCGTTCTGATAACCCCCCTCACACACCTCGTTCTGATACCCCCCTCCACACACACCTCATTCTGATACCCCCCCCTCACACACCTCATTCTGATACCCCCCCTCACACACCTCATTCTGATACCCTCCTGATACCCCCTCACACACCTCATTCTGATACCCCCCTCACACACCTCATTCTGATACCCCCCTCACACACCTCATTCTGATAACCCCCCCACACACCTCGATTCTGATACCCCCCTCCACACCCACCTCATTCTGATACCCCCCTCCACACACACCTCATTCTGATACCCCCCCTCCACACACACCTCATTCTGATACCCCCCCCCTCCTCCACACACACCTCATTCTGATACCCCCCCCACCACACCTCATTCTTATACCCCCCTCCACACACACCTCATTCTGATACCCCCCTCCACACACACCTCATTCTGATACCCCCTCCACACACACCTCATTCTGATACCCCCCTCCACACACACCTCATTCTGATACCCCCCTCCACACACACCTCATTCTGATACCCCTCCTCCACACACACCTCATTCTGATACCCCCCTCCACACACACCTCATTCTGATACCCCCCTCCACACACACCTCATTCTGATACCCCCCCCCTCCACACACACCTCATTCTGATACCCCCCCCTCACACACCTCATTCTGATACCCCCTCCACACACACCTCATTCTGATACCCCCCCTCCACACACACCTCATTCTGATACCCCCCCTCCACACACACCTCATTCTGATACCCCTCCTCCACACACACCTCATTCTGATACCCCCCTCCACACACACCTCATTCTGATACCCCCCTCCACACACACCTCATTCTGATACCCCCCCTCCACACACACCTCATTCTGATACCCCCCCTCCACACACACCTCATTCTGATACCCCCCCCTCACACACACCCTTTGATGTGTAATGTCCCTGATCAACATATAACCATAAATATACTGTATCCCTGATCAACATATAGCCATAAATATACTGTATCCCTGATCAGCATATAACCATAAATATACTGTATCTAAACCCTGATCAACATATAACCATAAATATACTGTATCCTAAACCCTGACCAGCATATAACCATAAATATACTGTATCCCTGATCAACATATAACCATAAATATACTGTATCCCTGATCAACATATAACCATAAATATACTCATCTCTGATCAACATATAACCATAAATATACTGTATCCCTGATCAACATATAACCATAAATATACTGTATCCCTGATCAGCATATAGCCATAAATATACTGTATCCCTGATCAACATATAACCATAAATATACTGTATCCCTGATCAACATATAACCATAAATATACTGTATCCCTGATCAACATATAACCATAAATATACTGTATCCCTGATCAACATATAACCATAAATATACTGTATCCTAAACCCTGATCAACATATAGCCATAAATATACTGTATCCCTGATCAACATATAACCATAAATATACTGTATCCTAAACCCTGATCAACATATAACCATAAATATACTGTATCCTAAACCCTGATCAACATATAACCATAAATATACTGAATCCCTGATCAACATATAACCATAAATATACTGTATCCCTGATCAACATATAACCATAAATATACTGTATCCCTGATCAACATATAACCATAAATATACTGTATCCCTGATCAACATATAGCCATAAATATACTGTATCCTAAACCCTGATCAACATATAGCCATAAATATACTGAATCCCTGATCAACATATAGCCATAAATATACTGTATCCCTGATCAACATATAACCATAAATATACTGTATCCCTGATCAGCATATAGCCATAAATATACTGTATCCCTGATCAACATATAACCATAAATATACTGTATCCTAAACCCTGATCAACATATAGCCATAAATATACTGAATCCCTGATCAACATATAGCCATAAATATACTGTATCCCTGATCAACATATAACCATAAATATACTGTATCCCTGATCAGCATATAGCCATAAATATACTGTATCCCTGATCAACATATAACCATAAATATACTGTATCCCTGATCAGCATATAACCATAAATATACTGTATCCTAAACCCTGATCAACATATAGCCATAAATATACTGTGTCCCTGATCAACATATAACCATAAATATACTGTATCCCTGATCAACATATAACCATAAATATACTGTATCCCTGATCACACATATAGCCATAAATATACTGTATCCTAAACCCTGATCAACATATAACCATAAATATACTGTATCTCTGATCAACATATAACCATAAATATACTGTATCTCTGATCAACATATAACCATAAATATACTGTATCCCTGATCAACATATAACCATAAATATACTGTATCTCTGATCAACATATAACCATAAATATACTGTATCCCTGATCAACATATAACCATAAATATACTGTATCCCTGATCAGCATATAACCATAAATATACTGTATCCCTGATCAACATCTAACCATAAATATACTGTATCCCTGATCAACATATAACCATAAATATACTGTATCCTAAACCCTGATCAACATATAACCATAAATATACTGTATCCCTGATCAACATATAACCATAAATATACTGTATCCTAAACCCTGATCAGCATATAACCATAAATATACTGTATCCTAAACCCTGATCAACATATAACCATAAATATACTGTATCCCTGATCAACATATAGCCATAAATATACTGTATCCCTGATCAACATATAACCATAAATATACTGTATCCTAAACCCTGATCAACATATAGCCATAAATATACTGTATCCCTGATCAACATATAACCATAAATATACTGTATCCTAAACCCTGATCAACATATAACCATAAATATACTGTATCCCTGATCAACATATAGCCATAAATATACTGTATCCCTGATCAGCATATAACCATAAATATACTGTATCCCTGATCAACATATAACCATAAATATACTGTATCCCTGATCAACATATAGCCATAAATATACTGTATCCCTGATCAGCATATAACCATAAATATACTGTATCCCTGATCAACATATAACCATAAATATACTGAATCCCTGATCAACATATAACCATAAATATACTGTATCCCTGATCAACATATAACCATAAATATACTGTATCCTAAACCCTGATCAACATATAACCATAAATATACTGTATCCTAAACCCTGATCAACATATAGCCATAAATATACTGTATCCCTGATCAACATATAGCCATAAATATACTGTATCCTAAACCCTGATCAGCATATAACCATAAATATACTGTATCCCTGATCAACATATAACCATAAATATACTGTATCCTAAACCCTGATCAACATATAACCATAAATATACTGTATCCCTGATCAACATATAACCATAAATATACTGTATCCTAAACCCTGATCAACATATAACCATAAATATACTGTATCCCTGATCAACATATAACCATAAATATACTGTATCCTAAACCCTGATCAACATATAACCATAAATATACTGTATCCCTGATCAACATATAACCATAAATATACTGTATCCTAAACCCTGATCAACATATAACCATAAATATACTGTATCCTAAACCCTGATCAACATATAACCATAAATATACTGTATCCCTGATCAACATATAACCATAAATATACTGTATCCCTGATCAACATATAGCCATAAATATACTGTATCCTAAACCCTGATCAACATATAACCATAAATATACTGTATCCCTGATCAACATATAGCCATAAATATACTGTATCCTAAACCCTGATCAACATATAACCATAAATATACTGTATCCCTGATCAACATATAACCATAAATATACTGTATCCCTGATCAACATATAACCATAAATATACTGTATCCCTGATCAACATATAACCATAAATATACTGTATCCTAAACCCTGATCAACATATAACCATAAATATACTGTATCCCTGATCAACATATAACCATAAATATACTGTATCCCTGATCAACATATAACCATAAATATACTGTATCCCTGGTCAACATATAACCATAAATATACTGAATCCCTGATCAACATATAACCATAAATATACTGTATCCCTGATCAACATATAACCATAAATATACTGTATCCCTGATCAACATATAACCATAAATATACTGTATCCTAAACCCTGATCAACATATAACCATAAATATACTGTATCCCTGGTCAACATATAACCATAAATATACTGTATCCCTGATCAACATATAACCATAAATATACTGTATCCCTGATCAACATATAACCATAAATATACTGTATCCCTGATCAACATATAACCATAAATATACTGTATCCTAAACCCTGATCAACATATAGCCATAAATATACTGTATCCCTGATCAACATATAACCATAAATATACTGTATCCTAAACCCTGATCAACATATAACCATAAATATACTGTATCCCTGGTCAACATATAACCATGAATATACTGTATCCCTGATCAACATATAACCATAAATATACTGAATCCCTGATCAACATATAACCATAAATATACTGTATCCCTGATCAACATATAGCCATAAATATACTGTATCCTAAACCCTGATCAACATATAACCATAAATATACTGAATCCCTGATCAACATATAACCATAAATATACTGTATCCCTGATCAACATATAACCATAAATATACTGTATCCCTGATCAACATATAGCCATAAATATACTGTATCCCTGATCAACATATAACCATAAATATACTGTATCCCTGATCAACATATAGCCATAAATATACTGTATCCTAAACCCTGATCAACATATAACCATAAATATACTGTATCCCTGATCAACATATAACCATAAATATACTGTATCCCTGATCAACATATAACCATAAATATACTGTATCCTAAACCCTGATCAACATATAACCATAAATATACTGTATCCCTGATCAACATATAACCATAAATATACTGTATCCCTGATCAACATATAACCATAAATATACTGTATCCCTGATCAACATATAACCATAAATATACTGTATCCTAAACCCTGATCAACATATAACCATAAATATACTGTATCCCTGATCAACATATAACCATAAATATACTGTATCCTAAACCCTGATCAACATATAACCATAAATATACTGTATCCCTGATCAACATATAACCATAAATATACTGTATCCCTGATCAACATATAACCATAAATATACTGTATCCCTGATCAACATATAACCATAAATATACTGTATCCCTGATCAACATAACCATAAATATACTGTATCCCTGATCAACATATAACCATAAATATACTGTATCCTAAACCCTGATCAGCATATAACCATAAATATACTGTATCCCTGATCAACATAACCATAAATATACTGTATCCCTGATCAACATATAGCCATAAATATACTGTATCCCTGATCAACATATAGCCATAAATATACTGTATCCCTGATCAACATAACCATAAATATACTGTATCCCTGATCAACATATAGCCATAAATATACTGTATCCCTGATCAACATATAGCCATAAATATACTGTATCCCTGATCAACATATAGCCATAAATATACTGTATCCCTGATCAACATATAGCCATAAATATACTGTATCCCTGATCAGCATAACCATAAATATACTGTATCCCTGATCAACATATAACCATAAATATACTGTATCCCTGATCAGCATATAACCATAAATATACTGTATCCCTGATCAACATATAGCCATAAATATACTGTATCCCTGATCAACATATAACCATAAATATACTGTATCCCTGATCAACATATAACCATAAATATACTGTATCCTAAACCCTGATCAACATATAACCATAAATATACTGTATCCCTGATCAACATAACCATAAATATACTGTATCCCTGATCAACATATAACCATAAATATACTGTATCCCTGATCAACATATAACCATAAATATACTGTATCCCTGATCAACATATAACCATAAATATACTGTATCCTAAACCCTGATCAACATATAACCATAAATATACTGTATCCCTGATCAGCATATAACCATAAATATACTGTATCCCCTGATCAACATATAACCATAAATATACTGTATCCTAAACCCTGATCAGCATATAACCATAAATATACTGTATCCCTGATCAACATATAACCATAAATATACTGTATCCCTGATCAACATATAACCATAAATATACTGTATCCCTGATCAACATATAACCATAAATATACTGTATCCCTGATCAACATATAGCCATAAATATACTGTATCCCTGATCAGCATATAACCATAAATATACTGTATCCCTGATCAACATATAACCATAAATATACTGTATCCCTGATCAACATATAACCATAAATATACTGTATCCCTGATCAACATATAGCCATAAATATACTGTATCCCTGATCAACATATAACCATAAATATACTGTATCCCTGATCAACATATAACCATAAATATACTGTATCCTAAACCCTGATCAACATATAACCATAAATATACTGTATCCCTGATCAACATAACCATAAATATACTGTATCCCTGATCAACATATAACCATAAATATACTGTATCCCTGATCAACATATAACCATAAATATACTGTATCCCTGATCAACATATAACCATAAATATACTGTATCCTAAACCCTGATCAGCATATAACCATAAATATACTGTATCCCTGATCAACATATAACCATAAATATACTGTATCCTAAACCCTGATCAACATATAACCATAAATATACTGTATCCCTGATCAACATATAACCATAAATATACTGTATCCCTGATCAACATATAACCATAAATATACTGTATCCTAAACCCTGATCAACATATAACCATAAATATACTGTATCCCTGATCAACATATAACCATAAATATACTGTATCCTAAACCCTGATCAACATATAACCATAAATATACTGTATCCCTGATCAACATATAACCATAAATATACTGTATCCCTGATCAACATATAGCCATAAATATACTGTATCCCTGATCAACATATAACCATAAATATACTGTATCCCTGATCAACATATAGCCATAAATATACTGTATCCCTGATCAACATATAACCATAAATATACTGTATCCTAAACCCTGATCAACATATAACCATAAATATACTGTATCCCTGATCAACATATAACCATAAATATACTGTATCCCTGATCAACATATAACCATAAATATACTGTATCCCTGATCAACATATAACCATAAATATACTGAATCCCTGATCAACATATAACCATAAATATACTGTATCCCTGATCAACATATAACCATAAATATACTGTATCCTAAACCCTGATCAACATATAACCATAAATATACTGTATCCCTGATCAACATATAACCATAAATATACTGTATCCTAAACCCTGATCAACATATAGCCATAAATATACTGTATCCCTGATCAACATATAACCATAAATATACTGTATCCTAAACCCTGATCAACATATAACCATAAATATACTGTATCCCTGGTCAACATATAACCAAATATACTGTATCCCTGATCAACATATAACCATAAATATACTGTATCCCTGATCAACATATAACCATAAATATACTGTATCCCTGATCAACATATAGCCATAAATATACTGTATCCCTGATCAACATATAACCATAAATATACTGTATCCCTGATCAACATATAACCATAAATATACTGAATCCTAAACCCTGATCAACATATAACCATAAATATACTGTATCCCTGATCAACATATAACCATAAATATACTGTATCCCTGATCAACATATAACCATAAATATACTGTATCCCTGATCAACATATAGCCATAAATATACTGTATCCTAAACCCTGATCAACATATAACCATAAATATACTGTATCCCTGATCAACATATAACCATAAATATACTGTATCCCTGATCAACATATAGCCATAAATATACTGTATCCTAAACCCTGATCAACATATAACCATAAATATACTGTATCCCTGATCAACATATAGCCATAAATATACTGTATCCCTGATCAACATATAACCATAAATATACTGTATCCTAAACCCTGATCAACATATAACCATAAATATACTGTATCCTAAACCCTGATCAACATATAACCATAAATATACTGTATCCCTGATCAACATATAACCATAAATATACTGTATCCTAAACCCTGATCAACATATAACCATAAATATACTGTATCCCTGATCAACATATAACCATAAATATACTGTATCCCTGATCAACATATAACCATAAATATACTGTATCCCTGATCAACATATAACCATAAATATACTGTATCCCTGATCAACATATAACCATAAATATACTGTATCCCTGATCAACATATAACCATAAATATACTGTATCCCTGATCAACATATAACCATAAATATACTGAATCCCTGATCAACATATAACCATAAATATACTGTATCCCTGATCAACATATAACCATAAATATACTGTATCCCTGATCAACATATAACCATAAATATACTGTATCCCTGATCAACATATAACCATAAATATACTGTATCCCTGATCAACATATAACCATAAATATACTGTATCCCTGATCAACATATAGCCATAAATATACTGTATCCCTGATCAACATATAACCATAAATATACTGTATCCCTGATCAACATATAACCATAAATATACTGTATCCCTGATCAACATATAACCATAAATATACTGAATCCCTGATCAACATATAACCATAAATATACTGTATCCCTGATCAGCATATAACCATAAATATACTGTATCCCTGATCAACATATAACCATAAATATACTGTATCCCTGATCAACATATAACCATAAATATACTGTATCCCTGATCAACATATAACCATAAATATACTGTATCCTAAACCCTGATCAACATATAACCATAAATATACTGTATCCCTGATCAACATAACCATAAATATACTGTATCCCTGATCAACATATAACCATAAATATACTGTATCCCTGATCAACATATAACCATAAATATACTGTATCCCTGATCAACATATAACCATAAATATACTGTATCCTAAACCCTGATCAACATATAACCATAAATATACTGTATCCCTGATCAGCATATAACCATAAATATACTGTATCCCTGATCAACATATAACCATAAATATACTGTATCCTAAACCCTGATCAGCATATAACCATAAATATACTGTATCCCTGATCAACATATAGCCATAAATATACTGTATCCCTGATCAACATATAACCATAAATATACTGTATCCCTGATCAACATATAACCATAAATATACTGTATCCCTGATCAACATATAGCCATAAATATACTGTATCCCTGATCAACATATAACCATAAATATACTGAATCCCTGATCAACATATAACCATAAATATACTGTATCCCTGATCAACATATAACCATAAATATACTGTATCCCTGATCAACATATAGCCATAAATATACTGTATCCCTGATCAACATATAACCATAAATATACTGTATCCCTGATCAACATATAACCATAAATATACTGTATCCTAAACCCTGATCAACATATAACCATAAATATACTGTATCCCTGATCAACATATAACCATAAATATACTGTATCCCTGATCAACATATAACCATAAATATACTGTATCCCTGATCAACATATAACCATAAATATACTGTATCCCTGATCAACATATAACCATAAATATACTGTATCCTAAACCCTGATCAGCATATAACCATAAATATACTGTATCCCTGATCAACATATAACCATAAATATACTGTATCCTAAACCCTGATCAACATATAACCATAAATATACTGTATCCCTGATCAACATATAACCATAAATATACTGTATCCCTGATCAACATATAACCATAAATATACTGTATCCTAAACCCTGATCAACATATAACCATAAATATACTGTATCCCTGATCAACATATAACCATAAATATACTGTATCCTAAACCCTGATCAACATATAACCATAAATATACTGTATCCCTGATCAACATATAACCATAAATATACTGTATCCCTGATCAACATATAGCCATAAATATACTGTATCCCTGATCAACATATAACCATAAATATACTGTATCCCTGATCAACATATAGCCATAAATATACTGTATCCCTGATCAACATAACCATAAATATACTGTATCCTAAACCCTGATCAACATATAACCATAAATATACTGTATCCCTGATCAACATATAACCATAAATATACTGTATCCCTGATCAACATATAACCATAAATATACTGTATCCCTGATCAACATATAACCATAAATATACTGAATCCCTGATCAACATATAACCATAAATATACTGTATCCCTGATCAACATATAACCATAAATATACTGTATCCCTGATCAACATATACCATAAATATACTGTATCCCTGATCAACATATAACCATAAATATACTGTATCCTAAACCCTGATCAACATATAGCCATAAATATACTGTATCCCTGATCAACATATAACCATAAATATACTGTATCCTAAACCCTGATCAACATATAACCATAAATATACTGTATCCCTGATCAACATATAACCATAAATATACTGTATCCCTGATCAACATATAACCATAAATATACTGTATCCCTGATCAACATATAACCATAAATATACTGTATCACTGATCAACATATAACCATAAATATACTGTATCCTAAACCCTGATCAACATATAACCATAAATATACTGTATCCCTGATCAACATATAGCCATAAATATACTGTATCCCTGATCAACATATAACCATAAATATACTGTATCCTAAACCCTGATCAACATATAACCATAAATATACTGTATCCCTGATCAACATATAACCATAAATATACTGTATCCCTGGTCAACATATAGCCATAAATATACTGTATCCCTGATCAGCATATAACAATAAATATACTGTATCCCTGATCAACATATAGCCATAAATATACTGTATCCCTGATCAGCATATAACAATAAATATACTGTATCCCTGATCAACATATAACCATAAATATACTGTATCCTAAACCCTGATCAACATATAACCATAAATATACTGTATCCCTGATCAACATATAACCATAAATATACTGTATCCCTGATCAACATATAACCATAAATATACTGTATCCCTGATCAACATATAACCATAAATATACTGTATCCCTGATCAACATATAACCATAAATATACTGTATCCCTGATCAACATATAACCATAAATATACTGTATCCCTGATCAACATATAACCATAAATATACTGTATCCCTGATCAACATATAACCATAAATATACTGTATCCCTGATCAACATATAACCATAAATATACTGTATCCTAAACCCTGATCAACATATAACCATAAATATACTGTATCCCTGATCAACATATAACCATAAATATACTGTATCCCTGATCAACATATAACCATAAATATACTGTATCCTAAACCCTGATCAACATATAACCATAAATATACTGTATCCCTGATCAACATATAACCATAAATATACTGTATCCCTGATCAGCATATAACCATAAATATACTGTATCCTAAACCCTGATCAACATATAACCATAAATATACTGTATCCCTGATCAACATATAACCATAAATATACTGTATCCCTGATCAACATATAGCCATAAATATACTGTATCCCTGATCAACATATAACCATAAATATACTGTATCCCTGATCAACATATAACCATAAATATACTGTATCCCTGATCAACATATAACCATAAATATACTGTATCCCTGATCAACATATAACCATAAATATACTGTATCCCTGATCAACATATAACCATAAATATACTGTATCCCTGATCAACATATAACCATAAATATACTGTATCCCTGATCAACATATAGCCATAAATATACTGTATCCCTGATCAACATATAGCCATAAATATACTGTATCCCTGATCAACATATAGCCATAAATATACTGTATCCTAAACCCTGATCAACATATAACCATAAATATACTGTATCCTGATCAACATATAACCATAAATATACTGTATCCTAAACCCTGATCAACATATAACCATAAATATACTGTATCCCTGATCAACATATAACCATAAATATACTGTATCCCTGATCAACATATAACCATAAATATACTGTATCCTGATCAACATATAGCCATAAATATACTGTATCCCTGATCAACATATAACCATAAATATACTGTATCCCTGATCAACATATAGCCATAAATATACTGTATCCCTGATCAACATATAACCATAAATATACTGTATCCCTGATCAACATATAACCATAAATATACTGTATCCCTCTGATCAACATATAACCATAAATATACTGTATCCCTGATCAACATATAACCATAAATATACTGTATCCCTGATCAACATATAACCATAAATATACTGTATCCCTGATCAACATATAACCATAAATATACTGTATCCCTGATCAACATATAACCATAAATATACTGTATCCCTGATCAACATATAACCATAAATATACTGTATCCCTGATCAACATATAACCATAAATATACTGTATCCTAAACCCTGATCAACATATAACCATAAATATACTGTATCCCTGATCAACATATAACCATAAATATACTGTATCCTAAACCCTGATCAACATATAACCATAAATATACTGTATCCCTGATCAACATATAACCATAAATATACTGTATCCCTGATCAACATATAACCATAAATATACTGTATCCCTGATCAACATATAACCATAAATATACTGTATCCCTGATCAACATATAACCATAAATATACTGAATCCCTGATCAACATATAACCATAAATATACTGTATCCCTGATCAACATATAGCCATAAATATACTGTATCCCTGATCAACATATAACCATAAATATACTGTATCCCTGATCAACATATAACCATAAATATACTGTATCCCTGATCAACATATAACCATAAATATACTGTATCCCTGATCAACATATAACCATAAATATACTGAATCCCCTGATCAACATATAACCATAAATATACTGTATCCCTGATCAACATATAACCATAAATATACTGTATCTCTGATCAACATATAACCATAAATATACTGTATCCCTGATCAGCATATAACCATAAATATACTGTATCCCTGATCAACATATAACCATAAATATACTGTATCCCTGATCAACATATAACCATAAATATACTGTATCCCTGATCAACATATAACCATAAATATACTGTATCCTAAACCCTGATCAACATATAACCATAAATATACTGTATCCCTGATCAGCATATAACCATAAATATACTGTATCCTAAACCCTGATCAACATATAACCATAAATATACTGTATCCCTGATCAACATATAACCATAAATATACTGTATCCCTGATCAACATATAACCATAAATATACTGTATCCCTGATCAACATATAACCATAAATATACTGTATCCCTGATCAACATATAACCATAAATATACTGTATCCTAAACCCTGATCAACATATAACCATAAATATACTGTATCCCTGATCAACATATAACCATAAATATACTGTATCCCTGATCAACATATAGCCATAAATATACTGTATCCTAAACCCTGATCAGCATATAACCATAAATATACTGTATCCCTGATCAACATATAGCCATAAATATACTGTATCCCTGATCAACATATAACCATAAATATACTGTATCCCTGATCAACATATAGCCATAAATATACTGTATCCCTGATCAACATATAACCATAAATATACTGTATCCCTGATCAACATATAACCATAAATATACTGTATCCTAAACCCTGATCAACATATAACCATAAATATACTGTATCCCTGATCAACATATAGCCATAAATATACTGTATCCTAAACCCTGATCAACATATAACCATAAATATACTGTATCCCTGATCAACATATAACCATAAATATACTGTATCCCTGATCAACATATAACCATAAATATACTGTATCCCTGATCAACATATAACCATAAATATACTGTATCCCTGATCAACATATAACCATAAATATACTGTATCCCTGATCAACATATAACCATAAATATACTGTATCCCTGATCAACATATAACCATAAATATACTGTATCCTAAACCCTGATCAACATATAACCATAAATATACTGTATCCCTGATCAACATATAACCATAAATATACTGTATCCCTGATCAACATATAACCATAAATATACTGTATCCCTGATCAACATATAACCATAAATATACTGTATCCCTGATCAACATATAACCATAAATATACTGTATCCCTGATCAACATATAACCATAAATATACTGTATCCCTGATCAACATATAACCATAAATATACTGTATCCCTGATCAACATATAACCATAAATATACTGTATCCCTGATCAACATATAACCATAAATATACTGTATCCTAAACCCTGATCAGCATATAACCATAAATATACTGTATCCCTGATCAACATATAGCCATAAATATACTGTATCCCTGATCAGCATATAACCATAAATATACTGTATCCCTGATCAACATATAACCATAAATATACTGTATCCCTGATCAGCATATAACCATAAATATACTGTGTCCCTGATCAGCATATAACCATAAATATACTGTGTCCCTGATCAGCATATAACCATAAATATACTGTATCCCTGATCAACATATAGCCATAAATATACTGTATCCCTGATCAACATATAGCCATAAATATACTGTATCCTAAACCCTGATCAACATATAACCATAAATATACTGTATCCCTGATCAACATATAACCATAAATATACTGTATCCCTGATCAACATATAACCATAAATATACTGTATCCCTGATCAACATATAGCCATAAATATACTGTATCCCTGATCAACATATAGCCATAAATATACTGTATCCCTGATCAACATATAACCATAAATATACTGTATCCCTGATCAACATATAACCATAAATATACTGTATCCTAAACCCTGATCAACATAACCATAAATATACTGTATCCCTGATCAACATATAACCATAAATATACTGTATCCTAAACCCTGATCAACATATAACCATAAATATACTGTATCCCTGATCAACATATAACCATAAATATACTGTATCCCTGATCAACATATAACCATAAATATACTGTATCCTAAACCCTGATCAACATATAACCATAAATATACTGTATCCCTGATCAACATATAACCATAAATATACTGTATCCCTGATCAACATATAACCATAAATATACTGTATCCTAAACCCTGATCAACATATAACCATAAATATACTGTATCCCTGATCAACATATAACCATAAATATACTGTATCCTAAACCCTGATCAACATATAACCATAAATATACTGTATCCCTGATCAACATATAACCATAAATATACTGTATCCCTGATCAACATATAACCATAAATATACTGTATCCTAAACCCTGATCAACATATAACCATAAATATACTGTATCCTAAACCCTGATCAACATATAACCATAAATATACTGTATCCCTGATCAACATATAACCATAAATATACTGTATCCTAAACCCTGATCAACATATAACCATAAATATACTGTATCCCTGATCAACATATAGCCATAAATATACTGTATCCCTGATCAACATATAACCATAAATATACTGTATCCCTGATCAACATATAACCATAAATATACTGTATCCCTGATCAACATATAACCATAAATATACTGTATCCCTGATCAACATATAACCATAAATATACTGTATCCCTGATCAACATATAGCCATAAATATACTGTATCCCTGATCAACATATAACCATAAATATACTGTATCCCTGATCAACATATAGCCATAAATATACTGTATCCTAAACCCTGATCAACATATAACCATAAATATACTGAATCCCTGATCAACATATAACCATAAATATACTGTATCACTGATCAACATATAACCATAAATATACTGTATCTCTGATCAACATATAGCCATAAATATACTGTATCCTAAACCCTGATCAACATATAACCATAAATATACTGTATCCCTGATCAACATATAACCATAAATATACTGTATCCCTGATCAACATATAGCCATAAATATACTGTATCCCTGATCAACATATAACCATAAATATACTGTATCCCTGATCAACATATAACCATAAATATACTGTATCCCTGATCAACATATAGCCATAAATATACTGTATCCCTGATCAACATATAACCATAAATATACTGAATCCCTGATCAACATATAACCATAAATATACTGTATCCCTGATCAACATATAACCATAAATATACTGAATCCCTGATCAACATATAACCATAAATATACTGTATCCCTGATCAACATATAACCATAAATATACTGTATCCCTGATCAACATATAACCATAAATATACTGAATCCCTGATCAACATATAACCATAAATATACTGTATCCCTGATCAACATATAACCATAAATATACTGTATCCCTGATCAACATATAACCATAAATATACTGTATCCCTGATCAACATATAACCATAAATATACTGTATCCCTGATCAACATATAACCATAAATATACTGTATCACTGATCAACATATAACCATAAATATACTGTATCCCTGATCAACATATAACCATAAATATACTGTATCCCTGATCAACATATAACCATAAATATACTGTATCCCTGATCAACATATAACCATAAATATACTGTATCCCTCTGATCAACATATAACCATAAATATACTGTATCCCTGATCAACATATAGCCATAAATATACTGAATCCCTGATCAACATATAACCATAAATATACTGTATCCCTGATCAACATATAACCATAAATATACTGTATCCCTGATCAACATATAACCATAAATATACTGTATCCCTGATCAACATATAGCCATAAATATACTGTATCCCTGATCAACATATAGCCATAAATATACTGTATCCCTGATCAACATATAACCATAAATATACTGTATCCTAAACCCTGATCAACATATAACCATAAATATACTGTATCCCTGATCAACATATAACCATAAATATACTGTATCCCTGATCAGCATATAACCATAAATATACTGTATCACTGATCAACATATAACCATAAATATACTGTATCCTAAACCCTGATCAACATATAACCATAAATATACTGTATCCCTGATCAACATATAACCATAAATATACTGTATCCCTGATCAACATATAACCATAAATATACTGTATCCCTGATCAGCATATAACCATAAATATACTGTATCCTAAACCCTGATCAACATATAACCATAAATATACTGTATCCTAAACCCTGATCAACATATAACCATAAATATACTGTATCCCTGATCAACATATAACCATAAATATACTGTATCCCTGATCAACATATAGCCATAAATATACTGTATCCCTGATCAACATATAACCATAAATATACTGTGTCCCTGATCAACATATAACCATAAATATACTGTATCCCTGATCAATATATAACAATAAATATACTGTGTCCCTGATCAACATATAGCCATAAATATACTGTATCCCTGATCAACATATAACCATAAATATACTGTATCCTAAACCCTGATCAACATATAACCATAAATATACTGTATCCCTGATCAACATATAGCCATAAATATACTGTATCCCTGATCAACATATAACCATAAATATACTGTATAAACCCTGATCAACATATAACCATAAATATACTGTATCCTAAACCCTGATCAACATATAACCATAAATATACTGTATCCCTGATCAACATATAACCATAAATATACTGTATCCTAAACCCTGATCAACATATAACCATAAATATACTGTATCCCTGATCAACATATAACCATAAATATACTGTATCCCTGATCAACATATAACCATAAATATACTGTATCCCTGATCAACATATAACCATAAATATACTGTATCCCTGATCAACATATAACCATAAATATACTGTATCCTAAACCCTGATCAACATATAACCATAAATATACTGTATCCCTGATCAACATATAACCATAAATATACTGAATCCCTGATCAACATATAACCATAAATATACTGTATCCCTGATCAACATATAACCATAAATATACTGTATCCTAAACCCTGATCAACATATAACCATAAATATACTGTATCCCTGATCAACATATAGCCATAAATATACTGTATCCCTGATCAACATATAACCATAAATATACTGTATCCCTGATCAACATATAACCATAAATATACTGTATCCCTGATCAACATATAACCATAAATATACTGTATCCCTGATCAACATATAACCATAAATATACTGTATCCCTGATCAACATATAACCATAAATATACTGTATCCCTGATCAACATATAACCATAAATATACTGTATCCTAAACCCTGATCAACATATAACCATAAATATACTGTATCCCTGATCAACATATAACCATAAATATACTGTATCCCTGATCAACATATAACCATAAATATACTGTATCCTAAACCCTGATCAACATATAACCATAAATATACTGTATCCCTGATCAACATATAGCCATAAATATACTGTATCCCTGATCAACATATAACCATAAATATACTGTATCCCTGATCAACATATAACCATAAATATACTGTATCCTAAACCCTGATCAACATATAACCATAAATATACTGTATCCCTGATCAACATATAACCATAAATATACTGTATCCTAAACCCTGATCAACATATAACCATAAATATACTGTATCCCTGATCAACATATAACCATAAATATACTGTATCCCTGATCAACATATAACCATAAATATACTGTATCCCTGATCAACATATAACCATAAATATACTGTATCCCTGATCAACATATAACCATAAATATACTGTATCCCTGATCAACATATAACCATAAATATACTGTATCCCTGATCAGCATATAACCATAAATATACTGTATCCCTGATCAACATATAACCATAAATATACTGTATCCCTGATCAACATATAACCATAAATATACTGTATCCTAAACCCTGATCAACATATAACCATAAATATACTGTATCCTAAACCCTGATCAGCATATAACCATAAATATACTGTATCCCTGATCAACATATAACCATAAATATACTGTATCCTAAACCCTGATCAACATATAACCATAAATATACTGTATCCCTGATCAACATATAGCCATAAATATACTGTATCCCTGATCAACATATAACCATAAATATACTGTATCCCTGATCAACATATAACCATAAATATACTGTATCCTAAACCCTGATCAACATATAACCATAAATATACTGTATCCCTGATCAACATATAACCATAAATATACTGTATCCCTGATCAACATATAACCATAAATATACTGTATCCCTGATCAACATATAACCATAAATATACTGTATCCCTGATCAACATATAACCATAAATATACTGTATCCCTGATCAGCATATAACCATAAATATACTGTATCCTAAACCCTGATCAGCATATAACCATAAATATACTGTATCCCTGATCAACATATAACCATAAATATACTGTATCCCTGATCAACATATAACCATAAATATACTGTATCCTAAACCCTGATCAACATATAACCATAAATATACTGTATCCCTGATCAACATATAACCATAAATATACTGTATCCCTGATCAACATATAACCATAAATATACTGTATCCCTGATCAACATATAACCATAAATATACTGTATCCCTGATCAACATATAACCATAAATATACTGTATCCTAAACCCTGATCAACATATAACCATAAATATACTGTATCCCTGATCAACATATAACCATAAATATACTGTATCCCTGATCAACATATAACCATAAATATACTGTATCCTAAACCCAGCATATAACCATAAATATACTGTATCCCTGATCAACATATAACCATAAATATACTGTATCCCTGATCAACATATAACCATAAATATACTGTATCCCTGATCAACATATAACCATAAATATACTGTATCCCTGATCAACATATAGCCATAAATATACTGTATCCCTGATCAGCATATAACCATAAATATACTGTATCCCTGATCAACATATAACCATAAATATACTGTATCCCTGATCAACATATAACCATAAATATACTGTATCCCTGATCAACATATAACCATAAATATACTGTATCCTGATCAACATATAACCATAAATATACTGTATCCCTGATCAACATATAACCATAAATATACTGTATCCTAAACCCTGATCAACATATAACCATAAATATACTGTATCCCTGATCAACATATAACCATAAATATACTGTATCCCTGATCAACATATAACCATAAATATACTGTATCCCTGATCAACATATAACCATAAATATACGTGTATCCTGATCAACATATAACCATAAATATACTGTATCCTAAACCCTGATCAGCATATAACCATAAATATACTGTATCCCTGATCAACATATAACCATAAATATACTGTATCCTAAACCCTGATCAACATATAGCCATAAATATACTGTATCCCTGATCAACATATAACCATAAATATACTGAATCCCTGATCAACATATAACCATAAATATACTGTATCCTAAACCCTGATCAACATATAACCATAAATATACTGTATCCCTGATCAACATATAACCATAAATATACTGTATCCTAAACCCTGATCAACATATAACCATAAATATACTGTATCCCTGATCAACATATAACCATAAATATACTGTATCCCTGATCAACATATAACCATAAATATACTGTATCCCTGATCAACATATAACCATAAATATACTGTATCCCTGATCAACATATAGCCATAAATATACTGTATCCCTGATCAACATATAACCATAAATATACTGTATCCTAAACCCTGATCAACATATAACCATAAATATACTGTATCCCTGATCAACATATAACCATAAATATACTGTATCCCTGATCAACATATAACCATAAATATACTGTATCCCTGATCAACATATAACCATAAATATACTGTATCCCTGATCAACATATAACCATAAATATACTGTATCCCTGATCAACATATAACCATAAATATACTGTATCCCTGATCAACATATAGCCATAAATATACTGTATCCCTGATCAACATATAACCATAAATATACTGTATCCTAAACCCTGATCAACATATAGCCATAAATATACTGTATCCCTGATCAACATATAACCATAAATATACTGTATCCTAAACCCTGATCAACATATAACCATAAATATACTGTATCCCTGATCAGCATATAACCATAAATATACTGTATCCCTGATCAACATATAGCCATAAATATACTGTATCCCTGATCAACATATAACCATAAATATACTGTATCCCTGATCAACATATAGCCATAAATATACTGTATCCCTGATCAACATATAACCATAAATATACTGTATCCCTGATCAACATATAACCATAAATATACTGAATCCTAAACCCTGATCAACATATAACCATAAATATACTGTATCCCTGATCAACATATAACCATAAATATACTGTATCCCTGATCAACATATAACCATAAATATACTGTATCCCTGATCAACATATAGCCATAAATATACTGTATCCTAAACCCTGATCAACATATAACCATAAATATACTGTATCCCTGATCAACATATAACCATAAATATACTGTATCCCTGATCAACATATAACCATAAATATACTGTATCCTAAACCCTGATCAACATATAACCATAAATATACTACCATAAATATACTGTATCCCTGATCAACATATAACCATAAATATACTGTATAAACCCTGATCAACATATAACCATAAATATACTGTATCCTAAACCCTGATCAACATATAACCATAAATATACTGTATCCCTGATCAACATATAACCATAAATATACTGTATCCTAAACCCTGATCAACATATAACCATAAATATACTGTATCCCTGATCAACATATAACCATAAATATACTATCCCTGATCAACATATAACCATAAATATACTGTATCCCTGATCAACATATAACCATAAATATACTGTATCCCTGATCAACATATAACCCCTGATCAACATATAACCATAAATATACTGTATCCCTGATCAACATATAACCATAAATATACTGTATCCCTGATCAACATATAACCATAAATATACTGTATCCCTGATCAACATATAACCATAAATATACTGTATCCCTGATCAACATATAACCATAAATATACTGTATCCCTGATCAACATATAACCATAAATATACTGTATCCCTGATCAACATATAACCATAAATATACTGTATCCCTGATCAACATATAACCATAAATATACTGTATCCCTGATCAACATATAACCATAAATATACTGTATCCCTGATCAACATATAACCATAAATATACTGTATCCCTGATCAACATATAACCATAAATATACTGTATCCCTGATCAACATATAACCATAAATATACTGTATCCCTGATCAGCATATAACCATAAATATACTGTGATCAACATATAACCATAAATATACTGTATCCCTGATCAACATATAACCATAATATACTGTATCCTGATCAACATATAACCATAAATATACTGTATCCTAAACCCTGATCAACATATAACCATAAATATACTGTATCCCTGATCAACATAACCATAAATATACTGTATCCTGATCAACATATAACCATAAATATACTGTATCCCTGATCAACATATAACCATAAATATACTGTATCCCTGATCAACATATAACCATAAATATACTGTATAAACCCTGATCAACATATAACCATAAATATACTGTATCCCTGATCAACATATAACCATAAATATACTGTATCCCTGATCAACATATAACCATAAATATACTGTATCCTAAACCCTGATCAGCATATAACCATAAATATACTGTATCCCTGATCAACATATAACCATAAATATACTGTATCCCTGATCAACATATAACCATAAATATACTGTACCCTGATCAACATATAACCATAAATATACTGTATCCCTGATCAACATATAACCATAAATATACTGTATCCCTGATCAACATATAACCATAAATATACTGTATCCCTGATCAACATATAACCATAAATATACTGTATCCCTGATCAACATATAACCATAAATATACTGTATCCCTGATCAACATATAACCATAAATATACTGTATCCCTGATCAACATATAACCATAAATATACTGTATCCCTGATCAACATATAACCATAAATATACTGTATCTAAACCCTGATCAACATATAACCATAAATATACTGTATCCTGATCAACATATAACCATAAATATACTGTATCCCTGATCAACATATAACCATAAATATACTGTATCCCTGATCAACATATAACCATAAATATACTGTATCCCTGATCAACATATAACCATAAATATACTGTATCCCCTGATCAGCATATAACCATAAATATACTGTATCCCTGATCAACATATAACCATAAATATACTGTATCCTAAACCTGATCAACATATAACCATAAATATACTGTATCCTGTCAACATATAACCATAAATATACTGTATCCCTGATCAACATATAACCATAAATATACTGTATCCTAAATCCCTGATCAACATATAACCATAAATATACTGTATCCCTGATCAACATATAACCATAAATATACTGTATCCTAAACCCTGATCAACATATAACCATAAATATACTGTATCCCTGATCAACATATAACCATAAATATACTGTATCCTGATCAACATATAGCCATAAATATACTGTATCCCTGATCAACATATAACCATAAATATACTGTATCCCTGATCAACATATAACCATAAATATACTGTATCCCTGATCAACATATAACCATAAATATACTGTATCCTAAACCCTGATCAACATATAACCATAAATATACTGTATCCCTGATCAACATATAACCATAAATATACTGTATCCCTGATCAACATATAACCATAAATATACTGTATCCCTGATCAACATATAACCATAAATATACTGTATCCCTGATCAACATATAACCATAAATATACTGTATCCCTGATCAACATATAACCATAAATATACTGTATCCTAAACCCTGATCAACATATAACCATAAATATACTGTATCCCTGATCAACATATAACCATAAATATACTGTATCCTAAACCCTGATCAACATATAACCATAAATATACTGTATCCCTGATCAACATATAACCATAAATATACTGTATCCTAAACCCTGATCAACATATAACCATAAATATACTGTATCCCTGATCAACATATAACCATAAATATACTGTATCCCTGATCAACATATAGCCATAAATATACTGTATCCCTGATCAACATATAACCATAAATATACTGTATCCCTGATCAACATATAACCATAAATATACTGTATCTAAACCCTGATCAACATATAACCATAAATATACTGTATCCCTGATCAACATATAACCATAAATATACTGTATCCCTGATCAACATAACCATAAATATACTGTATCCTAAACCCTGATCAACATATAACCATAAATATACTGTATCCCTGTCAACATATAACCATAAATATACTGTATCCCTGATGACATATAACCATAAATATACTGTATCCCTGATCAGCATATAACCATAAATATACTGTATCCCTGATCAACATATAAACCATAAATATACTGTATCCTAAACCCTGATCAACATATAACCATAAATATACTGTATCCCTGATCAACATATAACCATAAATATACTGTATGAAACCCTGATACTCAACATATAACCATAAATATACTGTATCCCTGATCAACATATAACCATAAATATACTGTATCCTGATCAACATATAACCATAAATATACTGTATCCCTGATCAACATATAACCATAAATATACTGCATGTGTGTCAACATATAACCATAAATATACTGTGATCAGTCTATAACCATAAATATACTGACTGATCAACATATAACCATAAATATACTGTAGCCTGATCAACATATAACCATTATACTGTATCCTAAACCTGTAACCATAAATATACTGTTCATCAACATATAACCTAAAGCTAGCCGGATCAACATATAACCATAAATAGACTGTATCCCATCACATATAACCTAAATATATGTATCCTGAGCCTGGATCTTTATTATAAACCTAAATATACTGTATCCCTGATCAACATATAACCATAAATATACTGTATCCCTGGTCAGCATATAACCATAAATATACTGTATCCTAAACCCTGATCAACATATACCTAAATATACTGTACTGACTCATCATATACCATAAATGCTACTGTTGATTAACTATAGCCTAAATAGCCTGTATCCCTGATTCAACATACTACCTAAATATATGTACTGACAACATATAACCATAAATATACTGTATCCCTGATTATCTGTTGATAAATATACCCTGTAGCCTGGTCACATATAACCATAAATATATGTACTGACTCATCACATACCTGGCTGCTATACTGTATTGATTATCTACCCTAAATAGCCTGGTCCCTGATCAACATATACCTGTATATGTATCCCTGATCACATATAACCCTGCTACTGTTGATTATCTATCCTGTATCCTCTCTACCTGTATATGTATCAACATATAACCATAAATATACTGTATCTCTGATCAACATATAACCTAAATATACTGTACCCTGATCAACATATAACCATAAATATACTGTACTGACTCATCATATACCTAAATGCTACTGAATCTACCTGATTATATAACCATAAATATACTGTATCCTGGTCACTTTCTCTCTACCTGTATATGTACTGACTCATCACATACACTACTGGCAAATCCAACATCATCACTGAGTACCACTCTTCATATTTTCAAGCATGGTGGTGGCTGACTCATGTTATGGGTATGCTTGTCATTGGCAAGAACTAGGGAGTTTCTTTAGGATAAAAATTAATGGAATAGAGCCATGCACAGGCAAGTATCCTCGAGGAAAACCTGAATCAGTTTGCTTTCAGCAGGACAATAACCTACAACAAGGCCAAATATACACTGGAGTTTCTTACCAAGAAGACATTGAATGTTCCCGAGTGGCCTAGTAACAGTTTATCTAAAATCAGCTTCAAAATCTACGTCAAGACTTGAAAATGGCTGTCTAGCAATGATCAACAACCAACTTGACAAAGCGGGAATGCATTTCTTAACAATAATGTTCACATATTGTACAGTCCAGGTGTGTAAATCTCTTAGAGACTCACAACTGTAATGGCTGCCAAAATGTGATTCAAACATCTCAGGGGTCTTTCATTTATTTTTCACAGAAAATGTTCCAATTCTCTTCCACTTTGACATGAGAATACTTTGTGTGGATTGTTGTCAAAAAAAAATATATATATAATTGAATACGGTTTTTATCCCACTTTGTAACACAACAAAACGTGGAAAAAGTCAAGGGGTGTGAATACTTTCTCGAGGCTCTGTATTTCCTCCTGTTAGTATTTCTCTATTTTCTCTCTCTCTGCATTGTTGGGGAAGGTGCCTGTCAATAAGCATGTCACTGTTAGTCTACACCTTGTTGTTTACCAAGCATGTGACAAACACAAATGTCATTATGTTGCTTTGATTAAAGAAATGTATTGAAATCAATTATACATATAATTATAATAATATAATATATATTAGACAACAAGCAACGAATGATTGTGGGGGGTGGAAACTAAAATCAGTCAATCTGCACAATGTATATGAGAGAAGAGAAATTAAACTTGATTTTTATTTTTATTCCACAATGTATATGAGAGAAGAGAAATTAAACTTGATTTTTATTTATTTTTTCCCAAGACTTTACTTTAGTGAAATCAGAACTTAATATTTAGTCCACCTTGGCATTTGTTTACAAGCTCCAGCTATCAAATAGACGTGGGATGTAAAAACTGTGTGTTGCTGTGTGTGTTGTGACAGGGTCGCCTGGACTGGACGGTGACAGCTAGCGAGCTATAAACCTGCTAACTAGCTTCGCTAACCAGCCAACTACCGTGTATGTGTCACGTAAAGCTTAACTCGTCGCTGGCAGTGTCTCAACACACAATGACCATAATAAACAAAACACGGACGTACTGTTTTTGAGCCGTCTCCTCGGCCGTCGGCGGTCCCTGTTGTTGTTGGAAAGACTTGAGAGATTCAAAGGCCTTCATTAATTTATCCATGGTGGCCATTTTTTTTTTTTTAACCAGCAGTGGTTAGGTTAGCTTAGCTGTGGCTAATATTTACACAATTTTGTCGTTTAAGTGTCAGTTAGCTAGCTATCGGAATCAACCAGGGGGGAGAGCAACAAAAACAAAAAAAACACGCGTCGGGAAGCGAACCGTCCGTAGTACGACGAACGTATGAACGCTTACTCGCGACTACTTTTACTACCGCCTCTCCGACTTCACTTATCGACGCAAGATAAATCCTTTATTTCTTTCCAATAGCCTCGGTGAATGAACTAGGACGCTGGTTGATGTCGCCACTACCATCCACACTCAAAGCCATCTTCGATGCGCCCGGACAGAATCACAAGGAAGTGGGAGCTCCTGTGACAGTTGGTGGGGAAGGGTTGGGCCAACGCTGCACCGGTAGCCAATCAGAGGAAGAGCGAGCACCAATTAGGACGAGGCTCGGGCCGTAGTCAGTTGTGATTGGGTGGAGGCACCAATAAGGACGAGGCTCGGGCCGTCGTGATTGGGTGGAGGCACCAATAAGGATGAGGCTCGGGCCGTTGTCAGCCGTGATTGGGTGGAGGCACCAATAAGGACGAGGCTAGGGCCGTTGTCAGCCGTGATTGGGTGGATGGGGAACGTCTTTTTTGTTGTTGTTGAGCGTCACGAGTGCTGAAATCCTGCACGACGAGGCGATATTCCGTGATATCAGAACGGTATATCATCTGCACCGTTTACGTTCTATGCCTTTCAACGGTAATCCCGACTGTTGAGTCGGGGGGAAAAAACGGACGTTTCCTTCCAAGTGAGCGATCTTGGCAGAATCATCATGTGATTAGGGCGTGTGTCTGCTCTGGGGAGATGTGGATGAGGTAGTGCGTATTGAAAACATTAGCCCCTGCAGTCACATTGCAGTGTATTTCAGCACGCGCACTTATTAGGGTGATATCAACATTTCAATTAGAACAGGTAGAATAGAAAACGTACGAATCAAAATTAAATAAATGTGTTTTCTTCCAATGACTGTCTCACACACCCAGAAATGTAGTACCTGTAGGAAACACTCAATCACTACCTGACATGTAGACTATACCTGTATATGTGCTTTCTATCTGTCCCAAATGGCAGTCTATTCCCTGTGTAGTGCACCACTTTGGACGAGGATCCATAGCACTCAAAAGTAGTACACTACAGTATGGAGGGGTTAAGGCTTTATCCTGCCTTGCTGTTGGGTTCAGTTAGGGACACCTTTATCCTGCTTTACTGTTGGGTTCAGTTAGGGACACCTCCTTTACTGTTGGGTTCAGTTTGGGACACCTCCTTTATCCTGCTTTACTGTTGGGTTCAGTTAGGGACACCTCCTTTATCCTGCTTTACTGTTGGGTTCAGTTAGGGACACCTTTATCCTGATGTACTGTTGGGTTCAGTTCGGGACACCTCTTTTATCCTGCTTTACTGTTTGGTTCAGTTAGGGACACCTCCCTTATCCTTCTGTACGGTTGGGTTCAGTTTGGGACACCTCCTTTATCCTGATGTACTGTTGGGTTCAGTTCGGGACACCTCCTTTATCCTGCTTTACTGTTGGGTTCAGTTAGGGACACCTCCTTTATCCTGCTTTACTGTTGGGTTCAGTTAGGGACACCTCCTTTATCCTGCTTTACTGCTGGGTTCAGTTAGGGACACCTTTATCCTGCTTTACTGTTGGGTTCAGTTAGGGACACCTCCTTTATCCTGCTTTACTGTTGGGTTCAGTTAGGGACACCTCCTTTATCCTGCTTTACTGTTGGGTTCAGTTAGGGACACCTCCTTTATCCTGCTTTACTGTTGGGTTCAGTTAGGGACACCTCCTTATCCTGCTTTACTGTTGGGTTCAGTTAGGGACACCTCCTTATCCTGCTTTACTGTTGGGTTCAGTTTGGGACACCTCCTTTATCCTGCTTTACTGTTGGGTTCAGTTAGGGACACCTCCTTTATCCTGCTTTACTGTTGGGTTCAGTTAGGGACACCTCCTTTATCCTGCTTTACTGTTGGGTTCAGTTAGGGACACCTCCTTTATCCTGCTTTACTGTTGGGTTCAGTTAGGGACACCTCCTTTATCCTGCTTTACTGTTGGGTTCAGTTAGGGACACCTCCTTTATCCTGCTTTACTGTTGGGTTCTACCCGGGACACCTCCTTTATCCTGCTTTACTGTTGGGTTCAGTTAGGGACACCTCCTTTATCCTGCTTTACTGTTGGGTTCAGTTAGGGACACCTCCTTATCCTGCTTTACTGTTGGGTTCAGTTAGGGACACCTCCTTTATCCTGCTTTACTGTTGGGTTCAGTTAGGGACACCTCATTTACCCTGCTTTACTGTTGGTTTCAGTTAGGGACACCTCCTTTACCCTGCTTTACTGTTGGGTTCAGTTAGGGACACCTCCTTTATCCTGCTTTACTGCTGGGTTCAGTTAGGGACACCTCATTTACCCTGCTTTACTGTTGGGTTCAGTTAGGGACACCTCCTTTACCCTGCTTTACTGTTGGGTTCAGTTAGGGACACCTCCTTTACCCTGCTTTACTGCTGGGTTCAGTTTGGGACACCTTTATCCTGCTTTACTGCTGGGTTCAGTTTGGGACACCTCCTTTATCCTGCTTTACTGCTGGGTTCAGTTTGGGACACCTCCTTTATCCTGCTTTACTGCTGGGTTCAGTTTGGGACACCTCATTTATCCTGCTTTACTGCTGGGTTCAGTTAGGGACACCTCCTTTATCCTGCTTTACTGTTGGGTTCAGTTAGGGACACCTCCTTTACCCTGCTTTACTGTTGGGTTCAGTTAGGGACACCTCCTTTACCCTGCTTTACTGTTGGGTTCAGTTTGGGACACCTCCTTTATCCTGCTTTACTGCTGGGTTCAGTTTGGGACACCTCCTTTATCCTGCTTTACTGCTGGGTTCAGTTAGGGACACCTCATTTATCCTGCTTTACTGCTGGGTTCAGTTTGGGACACCTCATTTACCCTGCTTTACTGCTGGGTTCAGTTAGGGACACCTCATTTACCCTGCTTTACTGCTGGGTTCAGTTTGGGACACCTCATTTACCCTGCTTTACTGCTGGGTTCAGTTTGGGACACCTCATTTACCCTGCTTTACTGCTGGGTTCAGTTTGGGACACCTCCTTTATCCTGACTACAATGCATTATTGTGATATAAATCATTTGTCTCACCTTGCTTATCTTAAGGTGAAAGCACTAACTAAGTCACTCTGGATAAAAAGCCTCTGTCAAATGACTCAAATGTACCAAAAAACCAATCTGGAGACACGGGGGGTTTGTGTTATTTGTTTTTTTTATCCAAACGGCAGTGTATTCTCAGAATAATTACAAATGTCAGAAGATATGACACAGTAACACCCAGTGATACAACTTGTACAACAATTACATGAACTACAGTGGTTGAACAACACGACTGTAAACAAAAAGAATCATAAAAAAAAAAGGGGATCTGTCCCAAATGGCACCGTTTTCATTCCCTATGTAGTGCACTACTCTTGACCAGGGGCATTTTGACCAAAGCCTTTTGAACAGAGACTTTATGGGCCCTGTTCACAAGTAGGCCACTATATAGGGAGTATGTTGTCAATTTGGGACGTAGCCCCCACCCCCCCCAAAAAAAAATATATATATAATTTGTCCGGTCACCTTGTGATAACAAATGTGTTGTTGTCCCCTGTAAATGTGTGTCATATGTTGGCACTGAAAGGTCATTTCAATTACAGACAAGGAACCTGCAACAACCTATAACATGCTTGAGTAATAATTACATAATTTTTTTGTTTCATATATTAAAATGCACTTTGTGCAGACATTCAAAACATGTAAAAAAATAATAATAATAATAATAATTAAAAGTTATTTTTTGATGAGCTGTATTTAGGTTCCTTGTCAGACTAACGTGGGACCGTCCAGTCAGACGTCAAAAAGAAAGAACACTGACTAAGGATGACTAAGGATGACTGGTTGGCACATACTGTGGGTAAGGCCTGGAGTTCCTCCATCCTGGTCACATGACCAGGAACAACAAGGGGCCCTAGTTAGAAGATGGGACTGAATCCCGTCCTATAGACTCCGGGGGATTTGGACGATGCGCCATTTTTTTGTTGTCATTTCTGACCGAGACGACATGTGCAGCATTTTACTGTGAACATGGACTTTTTTTTTTAAACGTGCATTGTGGAGAAAGCGCAATCGGATTGAATTGTGGGCCATAGAGAGGCTTTAAGTTGGGCTCAGAGGTTTTCCCGGGCCAGGTCACATGGTCAGGAACAACTCCTGGTCATCCACATACTGTAGAACAAGGTTTCTGCCAGTTATTTCAGTTGAAAAAAAAACGTTTTTAAAATTTTTAAAACAAAAACATTTCCAGTTTGATTTGATGTCATTTGCATTATGCTCAAAGACACTTCCTATAGTTTTTGCATGTGTCCCAAATGAAACGCTATGCCCTATGTAGTGCACTTCTTTTGTAGTGCACTACATACAGTAGGGAATAGGGTGCCATTTGGGAAGCAGCCAGTTTCCACACCTTAGTGCCGCAAAGTGAAATATCTTACTGCTGTACAGGGATGGATGCCAAGCCTTTACCCCCAGTCCAAGTGTGTGTGTGTGTGTGTGTGTGTGGAGGGTGTGTGTGTGGAGGGTGTGTGTGTGGAGGGAGGTGTGTGTGTGGAGGGTGTGTGTGGAGGGTGTGTGTGTGTGTGTGGAGGGTGTGTGTGTAGAGGGTGTGTGTGTGCGTGGAGGGTGTGTGTGTGGAGGGTGTGTGTGTGTGTGTGTGTGTGTGTGTGTGTGTGGAGGGTGTGTGTGTGGAGGGTGTGGTGTGTGCGTGGAGGGTGTGTGTGTGGAGGTGTGTGTGTGTGTGTGGAGGGTGTGTGTGTGCGTGGAGGGTGTGTGTGGTGTGTGTGTGTGGAGGGTGTGTGTGTGCGTGGAGGGTGTGTGTGTGTGTGGATGTGTGGAGGGTGTGTGTGTGGATGTGGAGGGTGTGTGGAGGGTGGGTGTGTGCGTGGAGGTGTGTGGTGTGTGTGTGTGGAGGGTGGGTGTGTGCGTGGAGGGTGTGTGTGTGGAGGGTGTGTGTGTGGTGTGTGTGTGCGTGGAGGGTGTGTGTGTGCGTGGAGGGTGTGTGTGGAGGGGTGTGTGTGTGTGTGTGGAGGGTGTGTGTGTGGAGGGAGGGGTGTGTGTGTGTGGAGGTGTGTGTGTGGAGGAGGGTGTGTGTGTGGGGTGTGTGTGCGTGGAGGGTGTGTGGTGCGTGGAGGGTGTGTGTGTGGAGGGAGGTGTGTGTGTGTGCGTGGAGGTGTGTGTGTGTGTGGAGGGTGGGTGTGTGGAGGGTGTGTGTGTGCGTGGAGGGTGTGTGTGGAGGGTGGGTGTGTGGAGGGTGTGTGTGTGCGTGGAGGGTGTGTGTGTATGCCTGCGCCTAATGAGATATCAAAAGAGCGTACAAGTTTTGAAGTACATCATTTACATGGTTTTTGAGGCAAAGAGTGTTTCTACACTGACTGACAGGTGAGGTGAGCTCCGTGGTGCGTCTGGAAGCAGAGAAATATAACATGTAGAAAAAAGACAACAACAAGAAGCCAACAGCCAGAGCTAGCTATGTACTGCACTGTAGAACGTTCCTCGTTCTAGAACAGAATGTCTTGGAATAGCCAGATCTCTGAACACTCACAGTTCTCTTTCCCCCCATGTCAGATACCAGGCGTATTGGAGCCGAGCCACGACAAAGTGTATATGTACGTGAGAAACGTAACGTTGTTTTCTAACAGAGGAGTTCTGGTGGCTTCTTCTTCAGAAGAACTGTGTGGTGTATTCTAATTCTAAACGCATTTGATTGATTGATGATATTCAATGATTAACTGCAGTCATTTGTGTAAAAAAATAAATGTAGAATGGAATTCCTTGAACCCTTTGAAGGAATGTCAACATCCTGTTTGAACATTCTAATTGATTCAAATCAATGACGTCATAAAGGGATTCGGAACAGAGGACAAAGGTAACCACTGTCATAAGATTCTTAGATTCACCCCTCCAATGGTTAAGCAGAATGAAAGGTCATTCTGGGAGGCTGGGTGTCTCTATAAAGGACATGAATACAGTATATATACAGCAAACAGACAAAAAGATCCATCTCAACATTTTCACAGCATTAAAAAAAAGTGAAAGGGGTTACATTGGTTGGACGGTTGGTAAATAATATGGTCGCCTGAATGACAAAGAAAAACACAAACAAAATGGCTGAAAACGCTCGTCTCAAGTCATTCTTATGGAAGAGACTCCGTGGTGTAGGGAGACGTGATCATATCCTCATTCAAATCTCTCTCCTGGCACTACTTTTGACACGAGGCCTGGTCACTAGTGGTGCACTAAATAGGGAATAGGGCTCTGGTCACTAGTAGTTCACTATATAGGGAATAGGGCTCTGGTCACTAGTAGTTCACTATATAGGGAATAGGGCTATGGTCTATAGTAGTTCACTATATAGGGAATACTGCTCTGGTCACTAGTAGTTCACTATATAGGGAATAGGGCTCTGGTCTATAGTAGTTCACTATATAGGGAATAGGACTCTGGTCACTAGTAGTTCACTATATAGGGAATAGGGCTCTGGTCACTAGTAGTTCACTATATAGGGAATAGGGCTCTGGTCACTAGTAGTTCACTATATAGGGAATAGGGCTCTGGTCACTAGTAGTTCACTATATAGGGAATAGGGCTCTGGTCACTAGTAGTTCACTATATAGGGAATAGGGCTCTGGTCACTAGTAGTTCACTATATAGGGAATAGGGCTCTGGTCACTAGTAGTTCACTATATAGGGAATAGGGCTCTGGTCACTAGTAGTTCACTATATAGGGAATAGGGCTCTGGTCACTAGTAGTTCACTATATAGGTAATAGGGTGCCATTTTGGGTCACACCCCCTTGGGTGGAGGCAAAGATATCATTATGATTAAACTGTAGGTCATTTTGCCACCCATCTCGGTGCCAAGGTCTAATTTAACCTGTTTGCCATGTTTTTTGTTTGTTTGTTGATTATATGAAAGCACTTTTTGTCTTCAAAATGAAGCCAGTCTGAGTTACAAAACGTCCCGATTCTGTGACGTTTCATAACTTTTCTATTCGGTTTGTAAATCATCCTCATCACCACCATAGCTGAAGGCATGGACACAAGGTATACTGTTAAACTGTTAAATCAAGCCATCTCTCTTCCCACCCCTCTGCCAGAACAATGGACTATTCCATGTCAACAATGGACTATTCCATGTCAACAATGGACTATTCCATGTCAACAATGGACTATTCCATGCTTTTCTGGAAGTGGGTGACTACATTTTCCGTAGTTTTTAGGGAAGTTTAAAGTTTTTAAGGAAGTTATTTTGACTATGAGACATGTAGACAGAATTCAAATCTTGTTCTGCTTTCCAATCCTCTCATATCTTCACGTGGACCCAGTAAGAAGGTCAGGGATCATTAACTAGATTCAGACGGAATGTGATTACAAATTATTTGGAGACTTGCAATTTGACCGCAAGAAGCCCAAACAGATATATTTGACTAAAACATACTTATTTAAAACCTTGCCTACATTTTGCATACGATCCCATACCTGTATCTATCTATTATGGGAATATCTATTGTGTGAATATCTATTATGGGAATATCTATTATGGGAATATCTATAATGGGAATATCTATTATGTGAATATCTATTATGTGACTATCTATAATGGGAATATCTATTGTGTGAATATCTATTATGTGAATATCTATTGTGTGAATATCTATTATGGGAATATCTATTATGTGAATATCTATTATGTGAATATCTATTATGTGAATATCTATTATGTGAATATCTATTATGGGAATATCTATTGTGTGAATATCTATTGTGTGAATATCTATTGTGTGAATATCTATTATGTGAATATCTATTATGTGAATATCTATTATGTGAATATCTATTATGTGAATATCTATTATGGGAATATCTTGGAACACCTTTCCAAAATGTTAATAGTTTGGAGCTGTTTTGCTTGTGTTTTTACAGTCGTACGTCCAACAATAAAAATACAAATAAAAAAAATACAAATATATATAAATATATATAAATTGGGGGGCCAAATAAAATCACCCGCGGGCCAAATTCAGCCCGTGTGCCACCAGTTAGAGAACCATGGCATAGAGTCTAACGATGGGCTGGGGGCTTCTTAGGGTGTAAGAACTAGGGGGATGTTTTAGTCTAGGGTTTAGGGCGTAGAGTGTATGGTGCAAGGGGTTGATTTGGAACAGGGAATATGTGACATGGTAATACTGGACGTTGGCCAAAAGAATAGAAAAGAAAAGACAGACATAGGATACATCCTAAATGGGACCCTATTCCCTATATAGGGCACTACATTAGACCAGAACCCTATTCTAGTGGTGTGGGGGCTGTGCTTTGGCAAAGTGGGTGGGGTTATATCCTTCCTGTTTGGCCCTGTCCGGGGGTGTCCTCAGATGGGGCCACAGTGTCTCCTGTCCCCTCCTGTCTCAGCCTCCAGTATTTATGCTGCAGTAGTTTGTGTCGGGGGGCTAGGGTTAGTTTGTTATATCTGGAGTACTTCTCCTGTCCTATTCGGTGTCCTGTGTGAATCTAAGTGTGCGTTCTCTAATTCTCTCCTTCTTTCTTTCTCTCTCTTGGAGGACCTGAGCCCTAGGACCATGCCCCAGGACTACCTGACATGATGACTCCTTGCTGTCCCCAGTCCACCTGGCCATGCTGCTGCTCAGTTTCAACTGTTCTGCCTTATTATTATTCGACCATGCTGGTCATTTATGAACATTTGAACATCTTGGCCATGTTCTGTCATAATCTCCACCCGGCACAGCCAGAAGAGTACTGGCCACCCCACATAGCCTGGTTCCTCTCTAGGTTTCTTCCTAGGTTTTGGCCTTTCTAGGGAGTTTTCCTAGCCACCGTGCTTCTACACCTGCATTGCTTGCTGTTTGGGGTTTTAGGCTGGGTTTCTGTACAGCACTTTGAGATATCAGCTGATGTACGAAGGGCTATATAAATAAATTTGATTTGATATTCCCTATATAGGGCACTACATTAGACCAGAACCCTATTCCCTATATAGTGCACTACATTAGACCAGATTCCCTATAGAGACCCCTATTCCCCATAGTACTACATTAGACCAGAGCCCTATGCACTACTTTAGTGACTACAGACCAGCCCTATAGTGCACTACATTAGACCAGAGCCCTATTCCCTATATAGTGCACTACTTTAGACCAGAGCCCTATGGCACCCTATTCCCTACATAGTGCACTACTTTAGACCAGAGCCCTATAGACCCTATTCCCTACATAGTGCACTACTTTAGACCAGAGCCCTATGGTACCCTATTCCCTACATAGTGCACTACATTATGCAGGGAATAGGGCGCCATTTGGAAAGGCACACATACTATACAAACAAACACAAGGCTCCATCGAGAAAACTAATAAAAAAAGACTACTGATACAATGGTTCAGTCCCAAATAGTACCCTTTTCCCGACACAGTGCACTACTTCTGACCAGGACCCATAGGCCACAGGTAAAAGTAGTGGACTATATAGGGGAATAGGAAACCATTTGGGACATACGCTGTGCTTCTTTAAAAATAAAAAAAGAACAAGATCCTTAATACACTTTTTTTCCTCCAAAAAACAAATAAACAACAAAAATAAAAAACGTAACAATCAACAACAACAAAGTAGAAAATAATGATGTTTGCATTCAAGTGGTACTTAATATGGCTTTTATACAATACACCTTTTGGTGAAAATATACATCTAGGACACAATTCAAGTACAAATGTACAAAATCTTTAAACTCATATGTTTTTCTTTTAATTATTATAATTACACTTTTTAATACATATCATAAATACAGGTTTAACATTCATCGAGTTCCTAACATTTTACGCTCTGGATGCGTTTGAAGAAGGGAGGAGGAGGAGGAGGGAGAGGAGAGGAGGAGGGAGAGGGAGGAGGAGGAGGGAGAGGAGGAGGGAGGAGGGGGAGGAGGAGGAGGGAAAGGAGGAGGAGGGAGAGGAGGTGGAGGAGGGAGGAGGAGGAGAGGAGGAGGAGGAGGAGGAGGAGGAGGAGGAGGAGGGGAGGGAGGAGGAGGAGGAGGAGGAGGGTGGAGGAGGAGGAGGAGGAGGAGGGAGAGGAGGAGGAGGGAGGAGGAGGAGGAGGAGGAGGAGGAGGAGAGGAGGAGGAGGAGGAGGGAGGAGGAGGGAGAGGAGGGAGGAGGTGGAGGAGGAGGAGGAGGAGGAGGGGAGGAGGAGGAGGAGGGAGGAGGAGGAGGAGGAGGAGAGGAGGAGGGGAGGAGGAGGAGGAGGAGGAGGAGGAGGAGGAGGAGGAGGAGGGAGAGGAGAGGAGGAGGAGGAGGAGGAGGGGAGAGCAGGAGGAGGAGGAGGGAGGAGGCAGGAGGAGAGGAGGAGGAGGAGGAGGAGGGGAGGAGGGAGAGAGGAGGAGGAGGGAGAGGAGGAGGAGGAGGAGGAGAGCAGGGGGAGGAGGAGGAGGAGGAGGAGGAGGGAGGAGGAGGAGGAGGAGGAGGGAGAGCAGCAGGAGGGAGGAGGAGGAGGGAGAGCAGGAGGAGGAGAGCAGGCAGGAGGAGGGAGAGCAGGAGGAGGAGGGAGAGCAGGAGTGGTTTAAAGTCGGGAAGGCTCCTCGTGCTCTTCGTCTTCGTAGCCACTCTTTAAACAGACCTGGGAAGAGTTAGTTAAATAAGCTGTTACATAGGATCAATGGGTTCTTCATCTTTTAGAAACAGATTCTGAATCAGTTAGGTTACATACAGTACATTCTGAAAGTATTCTGACCCCTTCCATAGAATCAATGGGCTCTTTAACTTTAAATGTATTTTATTTTTTAGCATAAGACTATAACGTAACTTTTCACTACCTTTAAAAACAGACTCTGAATCAGTCAGAGGTTGTTGAATATTTTCAACAGGTTCTATGATACCATTAATAACTGACCCGAGATCAGCCGTAGGTGTGCTGTATAATCTTTCAGCCATTATTTACATTCAAGTCATTTAGCGAACGCTCTTATCAGAGAGACTTACAGGAGCATTTAGGGTTAAGTGTCTTGCTCGAGGACACATCAACTGATTTTTCACCTTAGTCGGCTCAGGGATTCGAACCAGCAAACATTCGGTGACTTGCCCAACGCTCTTAAGCACCACACTACCTGCTGCTGCCATTAGGAACTGTTTCTGGGTCAGTTAGGCTACACATGTAGTTAATACAGAGATGTAGTCACACAGACTCAACACTTAGTTAGGCCTTATCAACTGGACTTCCTGCTTTACCAACTGGACTTCCTGCTTTATCAACTGGACTTCCTGCTTTACCAACTGGACTTCCTGCTTTATCAACTGGACTTCCTGCTTTATCAACTGGACTTCCTGCTTTACCAACTGGACTTCCTGCTGTACCAACTGGACTTCCTGCTTTATCAACTGGACTTCCTGCTTTATCAACTGGACTTCCTGCTTTACCAACTGGACTTCCTGCTTTACCAACTGGACTTCCTGCTTTACCAACTGGACTTCCTGCTTTACCAACTGGACTTCCTGCTTTACCAACTGACTGGGGTAAAACAACACTCTTCAACCAGAGAAGAAACACAAGCAGAGAGAGCCTTCAACCAGAGAAGAAACCAGAGAAGAAACACAAGCAGAGAGAGCCTTCAACCAGAGAAGAAACACGCAGAGAGAGCCTTCAACCAGAGAAGAAACACAAGCAGAGAGAGCCTTCAACCAGAGAAGAAACACAAGCAGAGAGAGCCTTCAACCAGAGAAGAAACACAAGCAGAGAGAGCCTTCAACCAGAGAAGAAACACAAGCAGAGAGAGCCTTCAACCAGGGAAGAAACACAAGCAGAGAGAGCCTTCAACCAGAGAAGAAACACAAGCAGAGAGAGCCTTCAACCAGAGAAGAAACACAAGCAGAGAGAGCCTTCAACCAGAGAAGAAACACAAGCAGAGAGCCTTCAACCAGAGAAGAAACACAAGCAGAGAGAGCTCTTCAACCAGAGAAGAAACACAAGCAGAGAGAGCCTTCAACCAGAGAAGAAACACAAGCAGAGAGCCTTCAACCAGAGAAGAAACACAAGCAGAGAGTAAAGAAGAAGAAAAAGAAAGATGGAGGAAGAGAAGCCTTAACCCCCACTACCTCTCACCAGAGAAGAAACACAAGCAGAGAGCCTCTCGTCTGAACAGCCTGTAGAAGAATCCTCTCAAGCGGTGAGAGGGTCTGTTCACACCAGATCTGAAACAGCAGACCCTCGGTCTCATAGAGATCTCCTTAAAACACTCCATCTCAATCATCAGAGAAGTATTAACACAGTATAAAACACTCAATCATCTAGAATAAACACAGTATAAAACACTCAATCATCTAGACTATTAACACAGAATAAAACACCATCTAGAATATAAACACAGTATAAAACACTCAATCATCTAGACTATTAACACAGAAGAAACACTCCATCTAGAATATAAACACAGTATAAA